>NW_027514909.1:0-109074 GCF_048772815.1 Callospermophilus lateralis
GTATTCCTCCATGTTTTTGATGGGTCTTTTCATGAGACTTCTTTTCCAAACACATTATTTTCGATTTCCATAGATCATTTTGAAGCAAAACTCACAGCACTCTTCAGTGATAAACCATAACACTAATATTTCCATTACATATATAGCCTGGGTTGGAATGAATGATGGTATATCAATATACGATTTCCTTTAATTTTTTCAGATATCAGTTCAATTCATTATTTAAAGTCAAAAGTTATATTATTATTCACAGTATGGTCTATTCATGCTTTTCTCTATATTCTAGAACAGGGTACACCTCTTTGTACCCCCGATTCTCATTTACATCTTCAATAATTGCTCCCCAGAAATGGTGGAAGAAATACTCATGTCACCTCATTATCACAGTAATATTCTGGACAAAAAATGGAAATGTCCACACTTATGATTGTACCAAAGCCTAAATGGAAAGTGAACAGGGATTTCTAAAAACATCCATGCCCAGGTTGCCTAATGCTGTCAATTGTCAATCCTATTGGTGACTACATATTTTGTTTTCTCCTAAGATTATATATTCAAACTCAACCCTGTTAAAAATGTCTAATCTAATACTCACTTTGATACTTTGCCTGATTTCGTAATGTTCTATGATATCTGCTTTCTACATATTTCCCAGTCAACATAGTGACTGACTCTTCATATGCTGACATTACATTCACTCAACAACCGAAAGTCTATTGCTAAAGAACTTTTGTCCAAATCCTATACTCACTCTCTTCTAAACCTACCGACTATCTTCCTAATCCTACCTGAATATCCCTTTTTGACTGGATGTTCTCTCTAAATTCAATCATCCAATGTACAAGGTCCTATGCCATGTATATCGAATTATCTGAGGCATCTTTGCAGAACATCATTCAAAGCTAAGTATCCCAATCAAGGGCAAAACCCTTCTGGGCTTCAAATCATACCTAGATTTCTGTTTTCCTACTTATATTTCACCTCAATATCTTGTAAATACTGCAGGTTCCCAATACCATTACTCATCACACAGAATCACTCATAGCCCAAATCAAACCTGTTTTTGACCCCAAGTATAACTGTTGAATCAATCATTTACAGAAGAGCCAGGGACAGAGTGTTCTTACAATACAGGAAAGTTGGGGACTTCACTGATGAGAACCTCAAATGTCAATGCACAAATGATACCTGGAGAAGATGTAGGCAGGTATGAAGCACCTGAGAGAGCAAAAGTCATCTTCCATGGAAAACAACCTGGTCAGGATGAAGGGATGTGTCTGAATCTGCCTCTCTCTCTTCTTATTGTACAGAAGATGGACCAAACCAGGGCTGAGTGGAGAGCTGTTCCCGGGTGCCAATGGTGATAGACATTCTACGTTATGAAAGTGTCACAGGAAGTAGGGGCAACCTCCATCTTATGTTACCCTTGGAAGCAACTGTTAGGACAAAGTGGTTGCCAAGGCAGTGACCTCATTCAGTTCCAAAGATGGGAATACCTCATTTCCTTGGTGATGGAACTCTCTGAACTTGGTATCCAAGAAGCCAGGCACCCAGAGGCAGTCCCAGTCCCAGTCCCAGTGGGCTCACTTGTTTGGATTTACCAGGACAGAGTCAGTTTCTTGGTACCTAATGATGTGAGGATGGCCAAATGCCAGGAGAGCTCTGAAAGATGGACCTTTCCTGAGAAAAACAGGTAGTGGCTAACCACTTTTTCCTGACATCTTCACAGAGTTGGTCAAGAAAACAAGATCTGAGAGAATACAGGCCATTTTGGGGGAACATAGTATGGCCCACCAATCAGAGGACACTCCGGATAGTCACAGACCTACTTGGGGGAAGGAGGTGCCTTTGTGGGAGTGGGTGTGGGTTGTTGTTTTGTCTCATGTTCTGAGAATAGATAGAAAAGGGCGGTTTGTTTGGTTTGGAGTGGACAAGTTTCTAGTAAGTCATTTGACACGGCGAGTGTTTCTGTTTCTGTGTATCCCACTGTGTCCGTTGTTGTAGACATTAGAAAAGAGAATGCAATTAATGGATGTGTCCTGTCTAGTATAATCTTCCCATGCCAATATATGAATGGACTGCAGCTTGTCTTATCGATGTGCAACACCTGCTATCTTTCTAAGTTGTTGTTTTCTTCCTGAATTCTGGCCACTCTCAGAATAGGCTCATGGATTTGTGTCCAAAATATGTACCACCTCCAAGGCTCTGTGACATGGCATGTACTGGATAGCTGAAGAGAATGGCGAGCATCAAGAAAACTCAGATATCAGTGTGACCAGGAAAGTCTCAGTGCAGAAACCTGCTTTGGGCCTTTTGCTTACTTATTGTTGTGTTGCACTGAATGTCAGGAAGGTCTTTGGCCTCAGGCCACCCCTTTGTGAAGCCTGAAGAAAACAGTTTCCAATGGAAATGAATGGGCCTCACCTGTGGCTCTTTTGCTTAATTGCTTTGGAAAGGGATGTGTCTTTATCAGCCTCTTGCCTGTGTGTGGCTGTGACTTAGATTCTCAGCACCTGATGGATCTAGAATGATCCCATGTGAGCTTCCAAACCAAAATGGCAAAAAATTTCATTCATTGTGGATGAAGTCTCTTGCCTTTCTCTGTTAGGTCCTGCACTCCATCAAATGACAATAGGGATTCTTTGGGTCAAATGAGTTCTTCAAAGCTCTGCAGAGGTGCTTGTGTTTTCGCATGACTCTAAATCACCTAAAGAATCGATACCTAAAATCAGTAGGCCTCAAATTGGAGAAACACAGAAGTATTAACGGCAGCTTATTTGTTCACTCCTGGTTCACAGAAACGGTGTCCAGGCTACCCTGACTTTAGCAAATGAGGGGCAAACGAGCTGATTTTGGACACTGTCTTGGGCTGCGCCCCTCATGGAAACCTCCAGCCAGAGGTGAAGATGATTGACTATATGGAATAAGATGAGGGCCATGTGGGAGTGTTTTTGTTTTAATTTGGTCATTTGTGTGGCATGGAAAAAATGACTGGGGTCCACGGTGGCTTGAACTCTCGTGTGATTCCCCTTAGAGACTGGTTTTTGGAACTGAACTCAGAGAAGCATTGCCGTGATTTGTTGGGATTTTAAGAGGCCACGCATGAAAGTCGCTCTTGGAAACTGAGACCTAGGCCCCGGGTGGATTTCCACAGAGGCCTGGGAATCTCAGCAAGGATATCACATGATTTTATCTTAAAGAAATGGCAGCCATAGTTGAGAGTCCAAAACACACATGGGACCTCACATTGTAGACCTCAATGGGCCTGGCCTAATGTGACCTTTTGGTCCACTCTTTGGGAAGCCATGCCTGTGAGAGTTCTCCAGAGATTTCATTGAAATGAGCTTCCTCACATTTAATGGTTTGCTGAATGAACTGAAACCCACAGTGCCTCCAACTTCATGCTTGAAAATGGCTAGATAAATACCATGAAATTTTGAAATTCCTATGACCAGGTGGCACTGGAGGAAACATTGGATGTCTGTTGCTGATCATGAGTATACCAGACAGTGCCTTGATTTACTGAGTTCATGAAAATGGTGTAGAACAGAGATGCCAGAATTTGGAGCTGCTGAGTAGTGGGTCTAGAGCAGTGGTGGGAGGTGTTTGATAAAACATCCGTTGGTAGGCCATGTGGATCTACCATTGATTCAAATGGCTTGTAACTGACATGGTGCAGCACAGACCTTATATGTAAAGGCATCTTGTTATATGAGAGTTTCAGAGGAAATTAAGAATCAGGTTGATATGGACAAGGGGGCAATGGGGCAAGCTGTGAGTGATAGGAGCCTAGTTGGTGCATTCTCTTGCAGACCCTGACCCACCACACGTGACAGAACTCCCTCCAGCACTGTGTCCCAGTTTAGCTCCTAGTAGTTCGTGAAACAAATACCAAACTCACAGTGCAGCAGCAAAAACACCACAAAAGTGGAGAGGACCAAATGGCTTCACAGTCCACACGGGGAGACACTTAGTCCCCAGTGCCTCAGTTTACCTACAAAGAGAGGATTCAGCACTGCCTTCATCTGGTTCATTGGAAAATAAGAAACCATGTCCTCCAGGTCACATAGATGCAGACCCAGCTTTGATGTTCTCACTACAGAGGAAGCCAATCTCCTGAAACAACATATATTTCAAGTTGGAAGCTCAGAGGCAGTTTCTCAAAAAGTTTTTAGGCCAGCAGAGCTCCAGGTTTGTGGAGTGTTTACCCTGTCCCTTAGTTTTGGAAACTCCTCTACCACCTCCAAGGTTTGAACTCCTGAGCATTTTCCATTCCAGATATGTATTCACTGATTTTGTAACTCTTCTCCTCTAATTGTGTCTTACTTGGGTGAAGGTAATGTCAAGGCATTGTTCTGGATGAGAGCGGGAGGATATTTGTGCAGCATAATTTACATACACATGGGATTCATTTTCCAGTTTTCCATTCGAATACTGAATCCCTGACACTACCCATACCTAGTAGACTCAGACTATTCATCCTAATATAATGGAGAAATATACACCAACACATTAGAAATACAAGTACTTCAGAGGAGACATGTTGTATAGTTGACTGACATTTGCATATATAAGGTAGGAGTTATAAATCTAGTCAAATTTATTTGAAATATTCTCCATGTGTTTTAAACTTAACAAATATGTGAATTCTTGTTTACTTTTTCTGTAGTCTATTCACACATGTATATTTATATGCATATATAGAATCCTACCAGGTATCACACGTACATTTTTGTGAGGTGGCTGTCTTGGCAGATAACAAATTGTGAGAAGAGTCACTCCTCCTAAATGCTGTTGGAAATGAAAATTCAACTTATAGGAGAGCGTCCTAGTAGAAAACATTATACATTAACTCATGTTCAGTAAAATAATATTTTTGCATTTGTGGATGATACATATTTACTGATGAATTTCGATTGGCATTATATTGGTACTTTTAATGTCTGTGAGTTTGTGTGTGTGTGTGTGTGTGTGTGTGTGTGTGTGTGTATAGATATAGATATAGATATAGATATACTCTCAAATTTTTCAAAATATGAAATATATGTGTCTAATATACACTCTCTAAATTCATTCATGTTTCATATATGTGGATTTATAATCCACTTTTCACAAGATGATAATCAGAAATATTCATCCACCTGAAATACATATTTGTTTCCTAGTACTGAAAACTAACTTCAGTGAATGGTGCATACAAATCCTAATTATTCTACAGTAACTGACCCAGTCTAACATCAATGCAAGTAGACTCCTATGGGACATGATATGTAATTTGTCATTCATTTGTATTCGACACTGGTACATTATAGTTTCTTCAGTTTTTGCACATCACAAGGATATACATTCATCCACAAGTCACAATTAATAAGCATTTGTTTCAACTTTCACCACTTCTTGCTTCAGAAACACATGTATTGTCAGGGTTTCTTGACTGGTCTTTCACGAAACTTCTTCAAACACATTATTTTGAATTTCCATAATCATTTTGAAGCAAAACTCACACACTCTTCATGATAAACCAAACACAAATATTTCCATTACATATATACCTGTTGGAATGAATGATTGTATATCAATAACGATTTCCTTAATTTTCAGATATCAGTTCAATTCATTATTTAAAGTTCAAAAAAGTTATATTATTTATTCACAGTATGGTCTATTCATGCTTTTCTCTATATTTCCTAGAAACAGGGTACACCTCTTTGTACCCCCGATTCTCATTTTACATCTTCAATATATTGCTCCCAGAAATGGTGAAAGAAATACTCATGTCACCTCATTTCACAGTAATATTCTGGACAAAAAATGGAAATGTCACACTTATGATTGTACCAAAGCTAATGGAAAGTGAACATGGATTTCTAAAAACATCCATGCCCAGGTTGCCTAATGCTGTCAATTGTCAATCCTATTGGTGACTACATATTTGTTTTTTTCCTAATTTATATATTCAAACTCAACCCTGTTAAAATGTCTAATTCTAATACTCACTTTATACTTTGCCTGATTTCGTAATGTTTCTATGATATCTGCTTTCTACATATTTTCCCAGTCAACATAGTGACTGACTCTTCATATGTGCTGACATTTACATTCACTCAACAACCGAAAGTCTATGCTAAAGAACTTTTGTCCAAATCCTATACTCACTCTTCTTCCTAAACTACCGACTATCTTCCTAATCTACTGAATATCCCTTTTTGACTGGATGTTCTCTTCTAAATTCAATCATCCAATGTACAAGGTCCTATGCCATTGTATATCGAATTATCTGAGGCATCTTTGCAGAACATCATTCAAAGCTAAGTATCCCAATCAAGGGCAAAACCCTTCTGGGCTTCAAATCATACTAGATTTCTGTTTTCCTACTTATATTCACCTCAATATTCTTGTAAATACTGCAGGTTCCAATACCATTACTCATCACACAGATCACTCATAGCCAAATCAAACCTGTTTTTGACCCCAAGTATACACTGTTGAATCAATCATTTTACAGAAGAGCAGGGACAGAGTGGTTCTTACAATACAGGAAAGTTGGGGGACCTTCCACCTGATGAGAACCTCAAATGTCAATGCACAAATGATACCTGGAGAAGATGTAGGCAGGTATGAAGCACCTGAGAGAGCAAAAGTCATCTTCCATGGAAAACAACCTGGTCAGGATGAAGGGATGTGTCTGAATCTGCCTCTCTCTCTTCTTATTGTACAGAAGATGGACCAAACCAGGGCTGAGTGGAGAGCTGTTCCCGGGTGCCAATGGTGATATACATTCTACGTTATGAAAGTGTCACAGGAAGTAGGGGCAACCTCCATCTTATGTTACCCTTGGAAGCAACTGTTAGGACAAAGTGGTTGCCAAGGCAGTGACCTCATTCAGTTCCAAAAGAATGGGACATACCTCATTTCCTTGGTGATGGAACTCTCTGAACTTGGTATCCAAGAAGCCAGGCACCCAGAGGCAGTCCCAGTCCCAGTCCCAGTGGGCTCACTTGTTTGGATTTACCAAGGACAGAGTCAGTTTTCTTGGTACCTAATGATGTGAGGATGGCCAAATGCCAGGAGAGCTCTGAAGATGGACCTTTCCTGAGAAACAGGTAGTGGCTAACCACTTTTTCCTGACATCTTCACAGAGTTGGTCAAGGAAACAAGATTCTGAGAGAATACAGGCCATTTTGGGGGAACATAGTATGGCCCACCAGTCAGAGGACACTCCGGATAGTCACAGACCTACTTGGGGAAGGAGGTGCCTTTGTGGGAGTGGGTGTGGGTTTGTTGTTTTGTCTCATGTTCTGAGAATAGATAGAAAAGGCGGTTTGTTTGGTTTGGAGTGGACAGTTTCTAGTAAGTCATTTGACACGGCGAGTGTTTCTGTTTCTGTGTATCCCACTGTGTCCGTTGTTGTAGACATTAGAAAAGAGAATGCATTAATGGATGTGTCCTGTCTAGTATAAATCTTCCCATGCCCAATATATGAATGGACTGCAGCTTGTCTTATCGATGTGCAACACCTGCTATCTTTCTAAGTTGTTGTTTTCTTCCTGAATTCTGGCCACTCTCCAGAATAGGCTCATGGATTTGTGTCCAAAATATGTACCACCTCCAAGCTCTGTGACATGGCCATGTACTGGATAGCTGAAGAGAATGGGCGAGCATCAAAGAAAACTCAGATATCAGTGTGACCAGGAAAGTCTCAGTGCAGAAACCCTGCTTGGGCCTTTTGCTTACTTATTGTTGTGTTGCACTGAATGTCAGGAAGGTCTTTGCTCAGGCCACCCCTTTGTGAAGCCTGAAGAAAACAGTTTTCAAATGGAAATGAATGGGCCTCACCTGTGGCTCTTTGCTTAATTGCTTGGAAAGGGATGTGTCTTTATCAGCCTCTTGGGCCTGTGTGTGGCTGTGACTTAGATTCTCAGCACCTGATGGATCTTAAGAATGATCCCATGTGAGCTTCCAAAACCAAAATGGCAAAAAATTTCATTCATTGTGGATGAAGTCTCTTGCCTTTCTCTGTTAGGTTCCTGCACTCCATCAAATGACAATAGGGATTCTTTGGGTCAAATGAGTTCTTCAAAGCTCTGCAGAGGTGCTTGTGTTTTCGCATGACTCTAAATCACCTAAAGAATCGATACCTAAAATCAGTAGGCCTCAAATTGGAGAAACACAGAAGTATTAACGGCAGGCTTATTTGTTCACTCCTGGTTCACAGAAACGGTGTCCAGGCTACCCTGACTTTAGACAAATGAGGGCAAACGAGCTGATTTTGGACACTGTCTTGGGCTGCGCCCCTCATGGAAACCTCCAGCCAGAGGTTAAGATGATTGACTATATGGAATAAGATGAGGGCCATGTGGGAGTGTTTTGGTTTTAATTTTGGTCATTTGTGTGGCATTGGAAAAAATGACTGGGTCCACGTGGGCTTGAACTCTCGTGTGATTCCCCTTAGAGACTGGGTTTTGGAACTGAACTCAGAGAAGCATTGCCGTGAATTTTGTTGGGATTTTAAGAGGCCACGCATGAAAGTCGCTCTTGGAAACTGAGACCTAGGCCCCGGGTGGATTTCCACAGAGGCCTGGGAATCTCAGCAAGGATATCACATGATTTTATTCTTAAAGAAATGGCAGCCATAGTTGAGAGTCAAAACACACATGGACCTCACATTGTAGACCTCAATGGGCCTGGCCTAATGTGACCTTTTGTCCACTCTTTGGGAAGCCATGCCTGTGAGAGTTCTCCAGAGATTTCATTGAAATGAGCTTCCTCACCATTTAATGTTTGCTGAATGAACTGAAACCCACAGTGCCTCCAACTTCATGCTTGAAAAATGGCTAGATAAATACCATGAAATTTTTGAAATTCCTATGACCAGGTGGCACTGGAGAAACATTGGATGTCCTGTTGCTGATCATGAGTATACCAGACAGTGCCTTGATTTACTGAGTTTCATGAAAATGGTGTAGAACAGAGATGCCAGAAATTTGGAGCCTGCTGAGTAGTGGGTCTAGAGCAGTGGTGGGGAGGTGTTTGATAAAACATCCGTGGTAGGGCCATGTGGATCTACCATTGGATTCCAAATGGCTTGTAACTGACATGGTGCAGCCAACAGACCCTTATATGTAAAGGCATCTTGTTATATGGAGAGTTTTCAGAGGAAAATTAAGAATCAGGTTGATATGGACAAGGGGGCAATGGGGCAAGCTGTGAGTGATAGGAGCCTAGTTGGTGCATTCTCTTGCAGACCCTGACCCACCACACGTGACAGAACTCCCTCCAGCACTGTGTCCCAGTTTAGCTCCTAGTAGTTCGTGAAACAAATACCAAACTCACAGTGCAGCAGCAAAAACACCACAAAAAGTGGAAGAGGACCAAATGGCTTCACAGTCCACACGGGGAGACACTTAGTCCCCAGTGGCCTCAGTTTACCTACAAAGAGAGGATTCAGCACTGCTTCATCTTGTTCATTGGAAAATAAGAAACCATGTCCTCCAGGTCACATAGATGCAGACCCAGCTTTGATGTTCTCACTACAGAGGAAGCCAAATCTCCTGAAAACAACATATATTTCAAGTTTGGAAGCTCAGAGGCAGTTTCTCAAAAAGTTTTTAGGCCAGCAGAGCTCCAGGTTTGTGGAGTGTTTAGCCTGTCCCTTAGTTTTGGAAACTCCTCTACCACCTCCAAGGTTGTGAACTCCTGAGCATTTTCCATTCCAGATATGTATTCACTGATTTTGTAACTCTTCTCCTCTAATTGTGTCTTACTTGGGGTGAAGGTAATGTCAAGGCATTGTTCTGGATGAGAGCGGGAGGATATTTGTGCAGCATATATTTACATACACATTGGATTCATTTTCCAGTTTTCCATTCGAAATACTGAATCCCTGACACTAACCCATACCTAGTAGACTCAGACTATTCATCCTAATATAATGGAGAAAATTAACCCAACACATTAGAAATACAAGTACTTCAGAGGAGACATGTTGTATAGTTGGACTTGACATTTGCATTATATAAGGTAGGAGTTATAAATCTAGTCAAATTTATTTGAAATATTCTCCATGTGTTTTAAACTTAACAAATATGTGAATTCTTGTTTACTTTTTCTGTAGTCTATTCACACATGTATATTTATATGCATATATAGAATCCTACCAGGTATCACACGTACATTTTTGTGAGGTGGCTGTCTTGGCAGATACAAATTGTGAGAAGAGTTCACTCCTCCTAAATGCTGTTGGAAATGAAAATTCAACTTATAGGAGAGCGTCCTAGTAGAACAACATTATACATTAACTCATGTTCAGTAAAATAAATATTTTTGCATTTGTGGATGATACATATTTACTGATGAATTTCGATTGGCATTTATATTGGTACTTTTTAATGTCTGTGAGTGTGTGTGTGTGTGTGTGTGTGTGTGTGTGTGTGTGTGTATAGATATAGATATAGATATAGATATACTCTCCAAATTTTTCAAAATATGAAATATATGTGTCTAATATACACTCTCTAAATTCATTCATGTTCATGTATGTGGATTTATAATCCACTTTTCACAAGATGATAATCAGAAATATTCATCCACCTGAAATACATATTTGTTTCCTAGTACTGAAAACTAACTTCAGTGAATGGTGCATACAAATCCTAATTATTCTACAGTAACTGACCCAGTCTAACATCAATGCAAGTAGACTCCTATGGGACATGATATGTAATTTGTCATTCATTTGTATTCGACACTGGTACATTATAGTTTCTTCAGTTTTTGCACATCACAGGATATACATTTCATCCACAAGTTCACAAATTAATAAGCATTTGTTTCAACTTTCACCACTTCTTGCTTCAGAACACATGTATTGTCAGGGTTTCTTGACTGGTCTTTTCACGAAACTTCTTTCAAAACACATTATTTTGAATTTCCATAATCATTTTGAAGCAAAACTCACACACTCTTCATGATAAACCAAAACACAAATATTTCCATTACATATATACCTGGTTGGAATGAATGATTGTATATCAATATACGATTTCCTTTAATTTTTCAGATATCAGTTCAATTCATTATTTAAAGTTCAAAAAAGTTATATTATTTATTCACAGTATGGTCTATTCATGCTTTTTCTCTATATTCCTAGAAACAGGGTACACCTCTTTGTACCCCCGATTCTCATTTTACATCTTCAATATATTGCTCCCAGAAATGGTGAAAGAAATACTCATGTCACCTCATTATCACAGTAATATTCTGGACAAAAAATGGAAATGTCACACTTATGATTGTACCAAAGCCTAAATGGAAAGTGAACATGGATTTCTAAAAACATCCATGCCCAGGTTGCCTAATGCTGTCAATTGTCAATCCTATTGGTGACTACATATTTGTTTTTTTCCTAATTTATATATTCAAACTCAACCCTGTTAAAAATGTCTAATTCTAATACTCACTTTATACTTTGCCTGATTTCGTAATGTTTCTATTGATATCTGCTTTTCTACATATTTTCCCCAGTCAACATAGTGACTGACTCTTCATATGTGCTGACATTTACATTCACTCAACAACCGAAAGTCTATTGCTAAAGAACTTTTGGTCCAAATCCTATACTCACTCTTCTTCCTAAACCTACCGACTATCTTCCTAATCCTACTGAATATCCCTTTTTGACTGGATGTTCTCTTCTAAATTCAATCATCCAATGTACAAGGTCCTATGCCATTGTATATCGAATTATCTGAGGCATCTTTGCAGAACATCATTCAAAGCTAAGTATCCCAATCAAGGGCAAAACCCTTCTGGGCTTCAAATCATACCTAGATTTCTGTTTTCCTACTTATATTTCACCTCAATATTCTTGTAAATACTGCAGGTTCCCAATACCATTACTCATCACACAGAATCACTCATAGCCCAAATCAAACCTGTTTTTGACCCCAAGTATACACTGTTGAATCAATCATTTTACAGAAGAGCAGGGACAGAGTGGTTCTTACAATACAGGAAAGTTGGGGACCTTCCACCTGATGAGAACCTCAAATGTCAATGCACAAATGATACCTGGAGAAGATGTAGGCAGGTATGAAGCACCTGAGAGAGCAAAAGTCATCTTCCATGGAAAACAACCTGGTCAGGATGAAGGGATGTGTCTGAATCTGCCTCTCTCTCTTCTTATTGTACAGAAGATGGACCAAACCAGGGCTGAGTGGAGAGCTGTTCCCGGGTGCCAATGGTGATATACATTCTACGTTATGAAAGTGTCACAGGAAGTAGGGGCAACCTCCATCTTATGTTACCCTTGGAAGCAACTGTTAGGACAAAGTGGTTGCCAAGGCAGTGACCTCATTCAGTTCCAAAGAATGGGACATACCTCATTTCCTTGGTGATGGAACTCTCTGAACTTGGTATCCAAGAAGCCAGGCACCCAGAGGCAGTCCCAGTCCCAGTCCCAGTGGGCTCACTTGTTTGGATTTACCAAGGACAGAGTCAGTTTTCTTGGTACCTAATGATGTGAGGATGGCCAAATGCCAGGAGAGCTCTGAAGATGGACCTTTCCTGAGAAAACAGGTAGTGGCTAACCACTTTTTCCTGACATCTTCACAGAGTTGGTCAAGGAAACAAGATCTGAGAGAATACAGGCCATTTTGGGGGAACATAGTATGGCCCACCAGTCAGAGGACACTCCGGATAGTCACAGACCTACTTGGGGGAAGGAGGTGCCTTTGTGGGAGTGGGTGTGGGTTTGTTGTTTTGTCTCATGTTCTGAGAATAGATAGAAAAGGCGGTTTGTTTGGTTTGGAGTGGACAGTTTCTAGTAAGTCATTTGACACGGCGAGTGTTTCTGTTTCTGTGTATCCCACTGTGTCCGTTGTTGTAGACATTAGAAAAGAGAATGCATTAATGGATGTGTCCTGTCTAGTATAAATCTTCCCATGCCCAATATATGAATGGACTGCAGCTTGTCTTATCGATGTGCAACACCTGCTATCTTTCTAAGTTGTTGTTTTCTTCCTGAATTCTGGCCACTCTCCAGAATAGGCTCATGGATTTGTGTCCAAAATATGTACCACCTCCAAGCTCTGTGACATGGCCATGTACTGGATAGCTGAAGAGAATGGCGAGCATCAAAGAAAACTCAGATATCAGTGTGACCAGGAAAGTCTCAGTGCAGAAACCCTGCTTTGGGCCTTTTGCTTACTTATTGTTGTGTTGCACTGAATGTCAGGAAGGTCTTTGCCTCAGGCCACCCCTTTGTGAAGCCTGAAGAAAACAGTTTTCAAATGGAAATGAATGGGCCTCACCTGTGGCTCTTTGCTTAATTGCTTTGGAAAGGGATGTGTCTTTATCAGCCTCTTGGGCCTGTGTGTGGCTGTGACTTAGATTCTCAGCACCTGATGGATCTTAAGAATGATCCCATGTGAGCTTCCAAAACCAAAATGGCAAAAAATTTCATTCATTGTGGATGAAGTCTCTTGCCTTTCTCTGTTAGGTTCCTGCACTCCATCAAATGACAATAGGGATTCTTTGGGTCAAATGAGTTCTTCAAAGCTCTGCAGAGGTGCTTGTGTTTTCGCATGACTCTAAATCACCTAAAGAATCGATACCTAAAATCAGTAGGCCTCAAATTGGAGAAACACAGAAGTATTAACGGCAGGCTTATTTGTTCACTCCTGGTTCACAGAAACGGTGTCCAGGCTACCCTGACTTTAGACAAATGAGGGGCAAACGAGCTGATTTTGGACACTGTCTTGGGCTGCGCCCCTCATGGAAACCTCCAGCCAGAGGTTAAGATGATTGACTATATGGAATAAGATGAGGGCCATGTGGGAGTGTTTTGGTTTTAATTTTGGTCATTTGTGTGGCATTGGAAAAAATGACTGGGTCCACGTGGGCTTGAACTCTCGTGTGATTCCCCTTAGAGACTGGGTTTTGGAACTGAACTCAGAGAAGCATTGCCGTGAATTTTGTTGGGATTTTAAGAGGCCACGCATGAAAGTCGCTCTTGGAAACTGAGACCTAGGCCCCGGGTGGATTTCCACAGAGGCCTGGGAATCTCAGCAAGGATATCACATGATTTTATTCTTAAAGAAATGGCAGCCATAGTTGAGAGTCAAAACACACATGGACCTCACATTGTAGACCTCAATGGGCCTGGCCTAATGTGACCTTTTGTCCACTCTTTGGGAAGCCATGCCTGTGAGAGTTCTCCAGAGATTTCATTGAAATGAGCTTCCTCACCATTTAATGTTTGCTGAATGAACTGAAACCCACAGTGCCTCCAACTTCATGCTTGAAAAATGGCTAGATAAATACCATGAAATTTTTGAAATTCCTATGACCAGGTGGCACTGGAGAAACATTGGATGTCCTGTTGCTGATCATGAGTATACCAGACAGTGCCTTGATTTACTGAGTTTCATGAAAATGGTGTAGAACAGAGATGCCAGAAATTTGGAGCCTGCTGAGTAGTGGGTCTAGAGCAGTGGTGGGGAGGTGTTTGATAAAACATCCGTGGTAGGGCCATGTGGATCTACCATTGGATTCCAAATGGCTTGTAACTGACATGGTGCAGCCAACAGACCCTTATATGTAAAGGCATCTTGTTATATGGAGAGTTTTCAGAGGAAAATTAAGAATCAGGTTGATATGGACAAGGGGGCAATGGGGCAAGCTGTGAGTGATAGGAGCCTAGTTGGTGCATTCTCTTGCAGACCCTGACCCACCACACGTGACAGAACTCCCTCCAGCACTGTGTCCCAGTTTAGCTCCTAGTAGTTCGTGAAACAAATACCAAACTCACAGTGCAGCAGCAAAAACACCACAAAAAGTGGAAGAGGACCAAATGGCTTCACAGTCCACACGGGGAGACACTTAGTCCCCAGTGGCCTCAGTTTACCTACAAAGAGAGGATTCAGCACTGCTTCATCTTGTTCATTGGAAAATAAGAAACCATGTCCTCCAGGTCACATAGATGCAGACCCAGCTTTGATGTTCTCACTACAGAGGAAGCCAAATCTCCTGAAAACAACATATATTTCAAGTTTGGAAGCTCAGAGGCAGTTTCTCAAAAAGTTTTTAGGCCAGCAGAGCTCCAGGTTTGTGGAGTGTTTACCCTGTCCCTTAGTTTTGGAAACTCCTCTACCACCTCCAAGGTTGTGAACTCCTGAGCATTTTCCATTCCAGATATGTATTCACTGATTTTGTAACTCTTCTCCTCTAATTGTGTCTTACTTGGGGTGAAGGTAATGTCAAGGCATTGTTCTGGATGAGAGCGGGAGGATATTTGTGCAGCATATATTTACATACACATTGGATTCATTTTCCAGTTTTCCATTCGAAATACTGAATCCCTGACACTAACCCATACCTAGTAGACTCAGACTATTCATCCTAATATAATGGAGAAAATTAACCCAACACATTAGAAATACAAGTACTTCAGAGGAGACATGTTGTATAGTTGGACTTGACATTTGCATTATATAAGGTAGGAGTTATAAATCTAGTCAAATTTATTTGAAATATTCTCCATGTGTTTTAAACTTAACAAATATGTGAATTCTTGTTTACTTTTTCTGTAGTCTATTCACACATGTATATTTATATGCATATATAGAATCCTACCAGGTATCACACGTACATTTTTGTGAGGTGGCTGTCTTGGCAGATACAAATTGTGAGAAGAGTTCACTCCTCCTAAATGCTGTTGGAAATGAAAATTCAACTTATAGGAGAGCGTCCTAGTAGAACAACATTATACATTAACTCATGTTCAGTAAAATAAATATTTTTGCATTTGTGGATGATACATATTTACTGATGAATTTCGATTGGCATTTATATTGGTACTTTTTAATGTCTGTGAGTTGTGTGTGTGTGTGTGTGTGTGTGTGTGTGTGTGTATAGATATAGATATAGATATAGATATACTCTCCAAATTTTTCAAAATATGAAATATATGTGTCTAATATACACTCTCTAAATTCATTCATGTTCATGTATGTGGATTTATAATCCACTTTTCACAAGATGATAATCAGAAATATTCATCCACCTGAAATACATATTTGTTTCCTAGTACTGAAAACTAACTTCAGTGAATGGTGCATACAAATCCTAATTATTCTACAGTAACTGACCCAGTCTAACATCAATGCAAGTAGACTCCTATGGGACATGATATGTAATTTGTCATTCATTTGTATTCGACACTGGTACATTATAGTTTCTTCAGTTTTTGCACATCACAGGATATACATTTCATCCACAAGTTCACAAATTAATAAGCATTTGTTTCAACTTTCACCACTTCTTGCTTCAGAACACATGTATTGTCAGGGTTTCTTGACTGGTCTTTTCACGAAACTTCTTTCAAAACACATTATTTTGAATTTCCATAATCATTTTGAAGCAAAACTCACACACTCTTCATGATAAACCAAAACACAAATATTTCCATTACATATATACCTGGTTGGAATGAATGATTGTATATCAATATACGATTTCCTTTAATTTTTCAGATATCAGTTCAATTCATTATTTAAAGTTCAAAAAAGTTATATTATTTATTCACAGTATGGTCTATTCATGCTTTTTCTCTATATTCCTAGAAACAGGGTACACCTCTTTGTACCCCCGATTCTCATTTTACATCTTCAATATATTGCTCCCAGAAATGGTGAAAGAAATACTCATGTCACCTCATTATCACAGTAATATTCTGGACAAAAAATGGAAATGTCACACTTATGATTGTACCAAAGCCTAAATGGAAAGTGAACATGGATTTCTAAAAACATCCATGCCCAGGTTGCCTAATGCTGTCAATTGTCAATCCTATTGGTGACTACATATTTGTTTTTTTCCTAATTTATATATTCAAACTCAACCCTGTTAAAAATGTCTAATTCTAATACTCACTTTATACTTTGCCTGATTTCGTAATGTTTCTATTGATATCTGCTTTTCTACATATTTTCCCCAGTCAACATAGTGACTGACTCTTCATATGTGCTGACATTTACATTCACTCAACAACCGAAAGTCTATTGCTAAAGAACTTTTGGTCCAAATCCTATACTCACTCTTCTTCCTAAACCTACCGACTATCTTCCTAATCCTACTGAATATCCCTTTTTGACTGGATGTTCTCTTCTAAATTCAATCATCCAATGTACAAGGTCCTATGCCATTGTATATCGAATTATCTGAGGCATCTTTGCAGAACATCATTCAAAGCTAAGTATCCCAATCAAGGGCAAAACCCTTCTGGGCTTCAAATCATACCTAGATTTCTGTTTTCCTACTTATATTTCACCTCAATATTCTTGTAAATACTGCAGGTTCCCAATACCATTACTCATCACACAGAATCACTCATAGCCCAAATCAAACCTGTTTTTGACCCCAAGTATACACTGTTGAATCAATCATTTTACAGAAGAGCAGGGACAGAGTGGTTCTTACAATACAGGAAAGTTGGGGACCTTCCACCTGATGAGAACCTCAAATGTCAATGCACAAATGATACCTGGAGAAGATGTAGGCAGGTATGAAGCACCTGAGAGAGCAAAAGTCATCTTCCATGGAAAACAACCTGGTCAGGATGAAGGGATGTGTCTGAATCTGCCTCTCTCTCTTCTTATTGTACAGAAGATGGACCAAACCAGGGCTGAGTGGAGAGCTGTTCCCGGGTGCCAATGGTGATATACATTCTACGTTATGAAAGTGTCACAGGAAGTAGGGGCAACCTCCATCTTATGTTACCCTTGGAAGCAACTGTTAGGACAAAGTGGTTGCCAAGGCAGTGACCTCATTCAGTTCCAAAGAATGGGACATACCTCATTTCCTTGGTGATGGAACTCTCTGAACTTGGTATCCAAGAAGCCAGGCACCCAGAGGCAGTCCCAGTCCCAGTCCCAGTGGGCTCACTTGTTTGGATTTACCAAGGACAGAGTCAGTTTTCTTGGTACCTAATGATGTGAGGATGGCCAAATGCCAGGAGAGCTCTGAAGATGGACCTTTCCTGAGAAAACAGGTAGTGGCTAACCACTTTTTCTTGACATCTTCACAGAGTTGGTCAAGGAAACAAGATCTGAGAGAATACAGGCCATTTCGGGGGAACATAGTATGGCCCACCAGTCAGAGGACACTCCGGATAGTCACAGACCTACTTGGGGGAAGGAGGTGCCTTTGTGGGAGTGGGTGTGGGTTTGTTGTTTTGTCTCATGTTCTGAGAATAGATAGAAAAGGCGGTTTGTTTGGTTTGGAGTGGACAGTTTCTAGTAAGTCATTTGACACGGCGAGTGTTTCTGTTTCTGTGTATCCCACTGTGTCCGTTGTTGTAGACATTAGAAAAGAGAATGCATTAATGGATGTGTCCTGTCTAGTATAAATCTTCCCATGCCCAATATATGAATGGACTGCAGCTTGTCTTATCGATGTGCAACACCTGCTATCTTTCTAAGTTGTTGTTTTCTTCCTGAATTCTGGCCACTCTCCAGAATAGGCTCATGGATTTGTGTCCAAAATATGTACCACCTCCAAGCTCTGTGACATGGCCATGTACTGGATAGCTGAAGAGAATGGCGAGCATCAAAGAAAACTCAGATATCAGTGTGACCAGGAAAGTCTCAGTGCAGAAACCCTGCTTTGGGCCTTTTGCTTACTTATTGTTGTGTTGCACTGAATGTCAGGAAGGTCTTTGCCTCAGGCCACCCCTTTGTGAAGCCTGAAGAAAACAGTTTTCAAATGGAAATGAATGGGCCTCACCTGTGGCTCTTTGCTTAATTGCTTTGGAAAGGGATGTGTCTTTATCAGCCTCTTGGGCCTGTGTGTGGCTGTGACTTAGATTCTCAGCACCTGATGGATCTTAAGAATGATCCCATGTGAGCTTCCAAAACCAAAATGGCAAAAAATTTCATTCATTGTGGATGAAGTCTCTTGCCTTTCTCTGTTAGGTTCCTGCACTCCATCAAATGACAATAGGGATTCTTTGGGTCAAATGAGTTCTTCAAAGCTCTGCAGAGGTGCTTGTGTTTTCGCATGACTCTAAATCACCTAAAGAATCGATACCTAAAATCAGTAGGCCTCAAATTGGAGAAACACAGAAGTATTAACGGCAGGCTTATTTGTTCACTCCTGGTTCACAGAAACGGTGTCCAGGCTACCCTGACTTTAGACAAATGAGGGGCAAACGAGCTGATTTTGGACACTGTCTTGGGCTGCGCCCCTCATGGAAACCTCCAGCCAGAGGTTAAGATGATTGACTATATGGAATAAGATGAGGGCCATGTGGGAGTGTTTTGGTTTTAATTTTGGTCATTTGTGTGGCATTGGAAAAAATGACTGGGTCCACGTGGGCTTGAACTCTCGTGTGATTCCCCTTAGAGACTGGGTTTTGGAACTGAACTCAGAGAAGCATTGCCGTGAATTTTGTTGGGATTTTAAGAGGCCACGCATGAAAGTCGCTCTTGGAAACTGAGACCTAGGCCCCGGGTGGATTTCCACAGAGGCCTGGGAATCTCAGCAAGGATATCACATGATTTTATTCTTAAAGAAATGGCAGCCATAGTTGAGAGTCAAAACACACATGGACCTCACATTGTAGACCTCAATGGGCCTGGCCTAATGTGACCTTTTGTCCACTCTTTGGGAAGCCATGCCTGTGAGAGTTCTCCAGAGATTTCATTGAAATGAGCTTCCTCACCATTTAATGTTTGCTGAATGAACTGAAACCCACAGTGCCTCCAACTTCATGCTTGAAAAATGGCTAGATAAATACCATGAAATTTTTGAAATTCCTATGACCAGGTGGCACTGGAGAAACATTGGATGTCCTGTTGCTGATCATGAGTATACCAGACAGTGCCTTGATTTACTGAGTTTCATGAAAATGGTGTAGAACAGAGATGCCAGAAATTTGGAGCCTGCTGAGTAGTGGGTCTAGAGCAGTGGTGGGGAGGTGTTTGATAAAACATCCGTGGTAGGGCCATGTGGATCTACCATTGGATTCCAAATGGCTTGTAACTGACATGGTGCAGCCAACAGACCCTTATATGTAAAGGCATCTTGTTATATGGAGAGTTTTCAGAGGAAAATTAAGAATCAGGTTGATATGGACAAGGGGGCAATGGGGCAAGCTGTGAGTGATAGGAGCCTAGTTGGTGCATTCTCTTGCAGACCCTGACCCACCACACGTGACAGAACTCCCTCCAGCACTGTGTCCCAGTTTAGCTCCTAGTAGTTCGTGAAACAAATACCAAACTCACAGTGCAGCAGCAAAAACACCACAAAAAGTGGAAGAGGACCAAATGGCTTCACAGTCCACACGGGGAGACACTTAGTCCCCAGTGGCCTCAGTTTACCTACAAAGAGAGGATTCAGCACTGCTTCATCTTGTTCATTGGAAAATAAGAAACCATGTCCTCCAGGTCACATAGATGCAGACCCAGCTTTGATGTTCTCACTACAGAGGAAGCCAAATCTCCTGAAAACAACATATATTTCAAGTTTGGAAGCTCAGAGGCAGTTTCTCAAAAAGTTTTTAGGCCAGCAGAGCTCCAGGTTTGTGGAGTGTTTACCCTGTCCCTTAGTTTTGGAAACTCCTCTACCACCTCCAAGGTTGTGAACTCCTGAGCATTTTCCATTCCAGATATGTATTCACTGATTTTTTAACTCTTCTCCTCTTATTATGTCTTACTTGGGGTGAAGGTAATGTCAAGGCATTGTTCTGGATGAGAGCGGGAGGATATTTGTGCAGCATATTTTTACATACACATTGGATTCATTTTCCAATTTTCCACTCGAAATACTGAATCCCTGACTAACCCATACCTAGTAGACTCAGACTATTCATCCTAATATAATGGAGAAAATTAACCCAACACAGTAGAAATACAAGTACTTCAGAGGAGACATGTTGTATAGTTGGACTTGACATTTGCATTATATAAGGTAGGAGTTATAAATCTAGTCAAATTTATTTGAAATATTCTCCATGTGTTTTAAACTTAACAAATATGTGAATCCTTGTTTACTTTTTCTGTAGTCTATTCACACATGTATATTTATATGGATATATAGAATCCTACCAGGTATCACACGTACATTTTTGTGAGGTGGCTGTCTTGGCAGATACAAATTGTGAGAAGAGTTCACTCCTCCTAAATGCTGTTGGAAATGAAAATTCAACTTATAGGAGAGCGTCCTAGTAGAACAACATTATACATTAACTCATGTTCAGTAAAATAAATATTTTTGCATTTGTGGATGATACATATTTACTGATGAATTTCGATTGGCATTTGTATTGGTAATTTTTAATGTCTGTGAGTTGTGTGTGTGTGTGTGTGTGTGTGTGTGTGTGTGTATATATAGGTATAGATATAGATATAGATATACTCTCCAAATTTTTCAAAATATGAAATATATGTGTCTAATATACACTCTCTAAATTCATTCATGTTCATATATGTGGATTTATAATCCACTTTTCACAAGATTATAATCAGAAATATTCATCCACCTGAAATACATATTTGTTTCCTAGTACTGAAAACTAACTTCAGTGAATGGTGCATACAAATCCTAATTATTCTACAGTAACTGACCCAGTCTAACATCAATGCAAGTAGACTCCTATGGGACATGATATGTAATTTGTCATTCATTTGTATTCGACACTGGTACATTATAGTTTCTTCAGTTTTTGCACATCACAGGATATACATTTCATCCACAAGTTCACAAATTAATATGCATTTGTTTCAACTTTCACCACTTCTTGCTTCAGAACACATGTATTGTCAGGGTTTCTTGACTGGTCTTTTCATGAGACTTCTTTCCAAACACATTATTTTGAATTTCCATAATCATTTTGAAGCAAAACTCACACACTCTTCATGATAAACCAAAACACAAATATTTCCATTACAAATATACCTGGTTGGAATGAATGATTGTATATCAATATACGATTTCCTTTAATTTTTCAGATATCAGTTCAATTCATTATTTAAAGTTCAAAAATGTTATATTATTTATTCACAGTATGGTCTATTCATGCTTTTTCTCTATGTTCCTAGAAACAGGGTACACCTCTTTGTACCCCCGATTCTCATTTTACATCTTCAATATATTGCTCCCAGAAATGGTGAAAGAAATACTCATGTCACCTCATTATCACAGTAATATTCTGGACAAAAAATGGAAAGGTCACACTTATGATTGTACCAAAGCCTAAATGGAAAGTGAACATGGATTTCTAAAAACATCCATGTCCAGGTTGCCTAATGCTGTCAATTGTCAATCCTATTGGTGACTACATATTTGTTTTTTTCCTAATTTATATATTCAAACTCAACCCTGTTGAAAATGTCTAATTCTATCACTCACTTTATACTTTGCCTGATTTCGTAATGTTTCTATTGATATCTGCTTTTCTACATATTTTCCCCAGTTCAACATAGTGACTGACTCTTCATATGTGCTGACATTTACATTCACTCAACAACCGAAAGTCTATTGCTAAAGAACTTTTGGTCCAAATCCTATACTCACTCTTCTTCCTAAACCTACCGACTATCTTCCTAATCCTACTGAATATCCCTTTTCGACTGGATGTTCTCTTCTAAATTCAATCATCCAATGTACAAGATCTTATGCCATTGTATATGGAATTATCTGAGGCATCTTTGCAGAACATCATTCAAAGCTAAGTATCCCAATCAAGGGCAAAACCCTTCTGGGCTTCAAATCATACCTAGATTTCTGTTTTCCTACTTATATTTCACCTCTATATTCTTGTAAATATTGCAGGTTCCCAATACCATTATTCATCACACAGAATCACTCGTAATCCAAATCAAACCTGTTTTTAACCCCAAGTATACACTGTTCCCTCAATCATTTTACAGAAGAGCAGAGACATAGTGGTTCTTACAATACAGGAAATTTGGGGACCTTCAACCTGATGAGAACCTCAAATGTCCATGCACAAATAGTACCTGGAGAAGTTGTAGGCAGGTATGAAGCACCTGAGAGAGCAAAAGTCATCTTCCATGGCAAACAACCTGGTCAGGATGAAGGGATGTGTCTGAATCTGCCTCTCTCTCTTCTTATTGTACAGAAGATGGACCAAAACCAGGGCTGAGTGGAGAGCTGTTCCCGGGTGCCAATGGTGATATACATTCTACCTTATGAAAGTGTCACAGGAAGTTCTGGCAACCTCCATCTTATGTACCCTTGGAAGCAACTGTTAGGACAAAATGGTTGCCAAGGCAGTGACCTCATTCAGTTCCAAAGAATGTGAAATACCTCATTTCCTTGGTGATGGAACTCTCTGTCCTTGGTAATCCAAACAAGTGAGCCACCAGGGGACAGGGACCAGTCCCAGTGGGCTCACTTGTTTGGATTTACCAAGGACAGAGTCAGTTTTCTTGGTACCTAATGATGTGAGGATGGCCAAATGCCAGGAGAGCTCTGAAGATGGACCGTTCCTGAGAAAACAGGTAGTGGCTAACCACTTTTTCCTGACTTCTTCACAGAGTTGGTCAAGGAAACAAGATCTGAGAGAAGACAGGCCATTTCGGGGGAACATAGTATGGCCCACCAGTCGGAGGACACTCCGGATAGTCACAGACGTACTTGGGGAAGGAGGTGCCTTTGTGGGAGTGGGTGTGTGTTTGTTGTTTTGTCTCATGTTCTGAGAATAGATAGAAAAGGCGGTTTGTTTGGTTTGGAGTGGACAGTTTCTAGTAAGTCATTTGACATGGCGAGTGTTTCTCTTTCTGTGTATCCCACTGTGTCCGTTGTTGTAGACCTTAGAAAAGAGAATGCATTAATGGATGTGTCCTGTCTAGTATAAATCTTCCCATATTTCATCCTGCCCAATATATGAATGGACTGCAGCTTGTCTTATCAATGTGCATCACCTGCTATCTTTCTAATTTGTTGTTTTCTTCCTGAATTCTGGCCACTCTTCCAGAATAGGCTCATGGATTTGTGTCCAAAATATGTACCACCTCCAAGCTCTGCTGACATGGCCATGTACTGGATAGCTGAAGAGAATGGCGAGCATCTCAAAAACTCAGATATCAGTGTGACCAGGAAAGTCTCAGTGCAGAACCCCTGCTTTGGGCCTTTTGCTTACTTATTGTTGTGTTGCACTGAATGTCAGGAAGGTCTTTGCCTCAGGCCACCCCTTTGTGAAGAGAAGAAAAAAGTTTCAAATGGAAATGAATGGGCCTCACCTGTGGCTCTTTATCAGCCTCTTGGACCTGTGTGTGGCTGTGACTTAGATTCTCAGCACCTGACGGATCTTAAGAATGATCCCACGTGAGCTTCCAAAACCAAAATGGCAAAAATATCATTCATTGTGGATGAAGTCTCTTGCCTTCCTCTGTTAGGTTCCTGCACTCCATCAAATGACAATAGGGATTCTTTGGGTCAAATGAGTTCTTCAAAGCCCTGCAGAGGTGCTTGTGTTTTCGCATGACTCTAAATCACCTAAAGAATCGATACCTAAAATCAGTAGGCCTCAAATTGGAGAAACAAAGAAGTATTAACGGCAGGCTTATTTGTTCGCTCCTGTTTCAGAGAAACGGTGTCCAGGCTACCCTGACTTTAGGCAAATGAGGGGCAACGAGCTGATTTTGGACACTGTCTTGGGCTGCGCCCCTCATGGAAACCTCCAGCCAGAGGTTAAGATGATTGACTATATGGAATAAGATGAAGGCCATGTGGGAGTGTTTTGGTTTTAATTTTGGGTCATTTGTGTTGCATTGGAAAAAATGACTGGGTCCACGTGAGCTTGAACTCTGGTGTGATTCCCCTTAGAGACTGGGTTTTGGAACTGAACTCAGAGAAGCATTGCCATGAATTTTGTTGGGATTTTAAGAGGCCACGCATGAAAGTCGCTCTTGGAAACAGACCTAGGCCCCGGGTGGATTTCCACAGACGCCTGGGAATCTCAGCAAGGATATCACATGATTTTATTCTTAAAGAAATGGCAGCCATAGTTGAGAGTCAAAACACACATGGACCTCACATTGTAGACCTCAATGGGCTGGCCTAATGTGACCTTTTGTCCACTCTTTGGGAAGCCGTGCCTGTGAGAGTTCTCCAGAGATTTCATTGAAATGAGCTTCCTCACCATTAAATGTTTGCTGAATGAACTGAAACCCACAGTGCCTCCAACTTCATGCTTGAAAAATGGCTAGATTAAATACCATGAAATTTTTGAAATTCCTATGACCAGGTGGCACTGGAGAAACATTGGATGTCCTGTTGCTGATCATGAGTATACCAGACAGTGCCTTGATTTACTGAGTTTCATGAAAATGGTGTAGAACAGAGATGCCAGAAATTTGGAGCCTGCTGAGTAGTGGGTCTAGAGCAGTGGTGGGGAGGTGTTTGATAAAACATCCATGGTAGGGCCATGTGGATCTACCATTGGATTCCAAATTGCTTGTAACTGACATGGTGCAGCCAACAGACCCTTATATGTAAAGGCATCTTGTTATATGGAGAGTTTTCAGAGGAAAATTAAGAATCAGGTTGATATGGACAAGGGGGCAATGGGGCAAGCTGTGAGAGATAGGAGCCTAATTGGTGCATTCTCTTGCAGACCCTGACCCACCACATGTGACAGAACTCCCTCCAGCACTGTGTCCCAGTTTAGCTCCTAGTATTTCGTGAAACAAATACCAAACTCACAGTGCAGCAGCAAAAACACCACAAAAAGTGGAAGAGGACCAAATGGCTTCACAGTCCACACGGGGAGACACTTAGTCCCCAGTGGCCTCAGTTTACCTACAAAGAGAGGATTCAGCACTGCTTCATCTTGTTCATTGGAAAATAAGAAACCATGTCCTCCAGGTCACATAGATGCAGACCAAGCTTTGAAGGTCTCACTACAGTGGAAGCCAAATCTCCTGAAAACAACATATATTTCAAGTGTGGAAGCTCAGAGGCAGTTTCTCAAAAAGTTTTTAGGCCAGCAGAGCTCCATGTTTGTGGAGTGTTTACCCTGTCTTTTAGTTTTGGAAACTCCTCTACCACCTCCAAGGTTGTGAACTCCTGAGCATTTTCCATTCCCGATATGTATTCACTGATTTTGTAACTCTTCTCCTCTAATTGTGTCTTACTTGGGGTAAAGGTAATGTCAAGGCATTGTTCTGGATGAGAGCGGGAGGATATTTGTGCAGCATATATTTACATACACATTGGATTCATTTTCCAATTTTCCATTCGAAATACTGAATCCCTGACACTAACCCATACCTAGTAGTCTCAGACTATTCATCTTAATATAATGGAGAAAATTAACCCAACACAATGGAAATACAAGCACTTCAGAGGAGACATGTTGTATAGTTGGACTTGACATTTGCATTATATAAGGTAGGAGTTATAAATCTAGTCAAATTTTAATTGAAATATTCTCCATGTGTTTTTAAACTTAACAAATATGTGAATTCTTGTTTCCCTTTTCTGTAGCCTATTCACACATGTATATTTATATGCATATATAGAATCCTACCAGGTATCACACGTACATTTTTGTGAGGTGGCTGTCTTGGCAGATACAAATTGTGAGAAGAGTTCACTCCTCCTAAATGCTGTTGGAATGAAAATTCAACTTATAGGAGAGCGTCCTAGTAGAACAACATTATACATTAACTCATGTTCAGTTAAATAAATATTTTTGCATTTGTGGATGATACATATTTACTGATGAATTTCGATTGGCATTCATATTGGTACTTTTTAATGTCTGTGAGTGTTGTGTGTGTGTGTGTGTGTGTATATACAGATATAGATATAGATATACTCTCCAAATTTTTCAAAATATGAAATATATGTGTCTAATATACACTCTCTAAATTCATTCATGTTCATGTATGTGGATTTATAATCCACTTTTCACAAGATTATAATCAGAAATATTCATCCACCTGAAATACATATCTGTTTCCTAGTACTGAAAACTAACTTCAGTGAATGGTGCATACAAATCCTAATTATTCTACAGTAACTGACCCAGTCTAACATCAATGCAAGTAGACTCCTATGGGACATGATATGTAATTTGTCATTCATTTGTATTCGACACTGGTACATTATTGTTTCTTCAGTTTTTGCACATCACAGGATATACATTTCATCCACAAGTTCACAAATTAATAAGCATTTGTTTCAACTTTCACCACTTCTTGCTTCCGAACACATGTATTGTCAGGGTTTCCTTACTGGTCCTTTCATGAGACTTCTTTCCAAACACATTATTTTGAATTTCCATAATCATTTTGAAGCAAAACTCACACACTCTTCATGATAAACCAAAACACTAATATTTCCATTACATATATACCTGGTTGGAATTAATGATTGTATATCAATATACGATTTCCTTTAATTTTTCAGATATCAGTTCAATTCATTATTTAAAGTTCAAAAAAGTTATATTATTTATTCACAGTATGGTCTATTCATGCTTTTTCTCTATGTTCCTAGAAACAGGGTACACCTCTTTGTACCCCGATTCTCATTTTACATCTTCAATATATTGCTCCCAGAAATGGTGAAAGAAATACTCATGTCACCTCATTATCACAGTAATATTCTGGACAAAAAATGGAAAGGTCACACTTATGATTGTACCAAAGCCTAAATGGAAAGTGAACATGGATTTCTAAAAACATCCATGTCCAGGTTGCCTAATGCTGTCAATTGTCAATCCCTATTGGTGACTACATATTTGTTTTTTTCCTAATTTATATATTCAAAGTCAACCCTGTTGAAAATGTCTAATTCTATCACTCACTTTATACTTTGCCTGATTTCGTAATGTTTCTATTGATATCTGCTTTTCTACATATTTTCCCCAGTTCAACATAGTGACTGACTCTTCATATGTGCTGACATTTACATTCACTCAACAACCGAAAGTCTATTGCTAAAGAACTTTTGGTCCAAATCCTATACTCACTCTTCTTCCTAAACCTACCGACTATCTTCCTAATCCTACTGAATATCCCTTTTTGACTGGATGTTCTCTTCTAAATTCAATCATCCAATGTACAAGGTCCTATGCCATTGTATATCGAATTATCTGAGGCATCTTTGCAGAACATCATTCAAAGCTAAGTATCCCAATCAAGGGCAAAACCCTTCTGGGCTTCAAATCATACCTAGATTTCTGTTTTCCTACTATATTTCACCTCTATATTCTTGTAAATATTTGCAGGTTCAAAATACCATTATTCATCACACAGAATCACTCGTAATGCAAATCAAACCTGTTTTTAACCCCAAGTATACACTGTTCCCTCAATCATTTTACAGAAGAGCAGGGACAGAGTGGTTCTTACAATACAGGAAAGTTGGGGACCTTCCACCTGATGAGAACCTCAAATGTCCATGCACAAATGGTACCTGGAGAAGTTGTAGGCATGTATGAAGCACCTGAGAGAGCAAAAGTCATCTTCCATGGCAAACAACCTGGTCAGGATGAAGGGATGTGTCTGAATCTGCCTCTCTCTCTTCTTATTGTACAGAAGATGGACCAAACCAGGGCTGAGTGGAGAGCTGTTCCCGGGTGCCAATGGTGATATACATTCTACGTTATGAAAGTGTCACAGGAAGTAGGGGCAACTCCATCTTATGTTACCCTTGGAAGCAACTGTTAGGACAAAGTGGTTGCCAAGGCAGTGACCTCATTCAGTTCCAAAGAATGGGACATACCTCATTTCCTTGGTGATGGAACTCTCTGAACTTGGTATCCAAGAAGCCAGGCACCCAGAGGCAGTCCCAGTCCCAGTCCCAGTGGGCTCACTTGTTTGGATTTACCAAGGACAGAGTCAGTTTTCTTGGTACCTAATGATGTGAGGATGGCCAAATGCCAGGAGAGCTCTGAAGAAGGACGTTTCCTGAGAAAACAGGTAGTGGCTAACCACTTTTTCGTGACATCTTCACAGAGTTGGTCAAGGAAACAAGATCTGAGAGAAGACAGGCCATTTCGGGGGAACATAGTATGGCCCACCAGTCAGAGGACACTCTGGATAGTCACAGACCTACTTGGGGGAAGGAGGTGCCTTTGTGGGAGTGGGTGTGGGTTTGTTGTTTTGTCTCATGTTCTGAGAATAGATAGAAAAGGCGGTTTGTTTGGTTTGGAGTGGACATTTTCTAGTAAGTCATTTGAAACGGCGAATGTTTCTGTTTCTGTGTATCCCACTGTGTCCGTTGTTGTAGACATTAGAAAAGAGAATGCATTAATGGATGTGTCCTGTCTAGTATAAATCTTCCCATGCGCAATATATGAATGGACTGCAGCTTGTCTTATCGATGTGCAACACCTGCTATCTTTCTAAGTTGTTGTTTTCTTCCTGAATTCTGGCCACTCTCCAGAATAGGCTCATGGATTTGTGTCCAAAATATGTACCACCTCCAAGCTCTGTGACATGGCCATGTACTGGATAGCTGAAGAGAATGGCGAGCATCAAAGAAAACTCAGATATCAGTGTGACCAGGAAAGTCTCAGTGCAGAAACCCTGCTTTGGGCCTTTTGCTTACTTATTGTTGTGTTGCACTGAATGTCAGGAAGGTCTTTGCCTCAGGCCACCCCTTTGTGAAGCCTGAAGAAACAGTTTACAAATGGAAATGAATGGGCCTCACCTGTGGCTCTTTATCAGCCTCTTGGACCTGTGTGTGGCTGTGACTTAGATTCTCAGCACCTGATGGATCTTAAGAATGATCCCATGTGAGCTTCCAAAACCAAAATGGCAAAAAATATCATTCATTGTGGATGAAGTCTCTTGCCTTCCTCTGTTAGGTTCCTGCACTCCATCAAATGACAATAGGGATTCTTTGGGTCAAATGAGTTCTTCAAAGCCCTGCAGAGGTGCTTGTGTTTTGCATGACTCTAAATCACCTAAAGAATCGATAACTAAAATCAGTAGGCCTCAAATTGGAGAAACAAAGAAGTATTAACGTCAGGCTTATTTGTTCACTCCTGGTTCACAGAAACGGTGTCCAGGCTACCCTGACTTTAGGCAAATGAGGGGTAAACGAGCTGATTTTGGACAGTGTCTTGGGCTGCGCCCCTCATGGAAACCTCCAGCCAGAGGTTAAGATGATTGACTATATGGAATAAGATGAAGGCCATGTGGGAGTGTTTTGGTTTTAATTTTGGTCATTTGTGTTGCATTGGAAAAAATGACTGGGTCCACGTGGGCTTGAACTCTGGTGTGATTCCCCTTAGAGACTGGGTTTTGGAACTGAACTCAGAGAAGCATTGCCATGAATTTTGTTGGGATTTTAAGAGGCCACGCATGAAAGTCACTCTTCGAAACTGAGACCTAGGCCCCGGGTGGATTTCGACAGAGGCCTGGGAATCTCAGCAAGGATATCACATGATTTTATTCTTAAAGAAATAGCAGCCATAGTTGAGAGTCAAAACACACATGGACCTCACATTGTAGACCTCAATGGGTCTGGCCTAATGTGACCTTTTGTCCACTCTTTGGGGAGCCGTGCCTGTGAGAGTTCTCCAGAGATTTCATTGAAATGAGCTTCCTCACCATTTAATGTTTGCTGAATGAACTGAAACCCACAGTGCCTCCAACTTCATGCTTGAAAAATGGCTAGATAAATACCATGAAATTTTTGAAATTCCTATGACCAGGTGGCACTGGAGAAATATTGGATGTCCTGTTGCTCATCATGAGTATACCAGACAGTGCCTTGATTTACTGAGTTTCATGAAAATGGTGTAGAACAGAGATGCCAGTAAGTTGGAGCCTGCTGAGTAGTTGGTCTAGAGCAGTGGTGGGGAGGTGTTTGATAAAACATCCGTGGTAGGGCCATGTGGATCTACCATTGAATTCCAAATGGCTTGTAACTTACAAGGTGCAGCTAGCAGACCCTTATATGTAAAGGCATCTTGTTATATGGAGAGTTTTCAGAGGAAAATTAAGAATCAGGTTGATATGGACAAGGGGGCAATGGGGCAAGCTGTGAGAGATAGGAGCCTAGTTGGTGCATTCTCTTGCAGACCCTGACCCACCACACGTGACAGAACCTCCTCCAGCACTGTGTCCCAGTTTAGCTCCTAGTATTTCGTGAAACAAATACCAAACTCACAGTGCAGCAGCAAAAACACCACAAATTGGAGGAGGACCAAATGGCATCACAGTCCACACGGGGAGACACTTAGTCCCCAGTGGCCTCAGTTTACCTACAAAGAGAGGATTCAGCACTGCTTTATCTTGTTCATTGGAAAATAAGAAACCATGTCCTCCAGGTCACATAAATGCAGACCCAGCTTTGATGGTCTCACTACAGAGGAATCCAAATCTCCTGAAAACAACATATATTTCAAGTATGGAAGCTCAGAGGCAGTTTCTCAAAAAGTTTTTAGGCCAGCAGAGTTCCATGTTTGTGGAGTGTTTACCCTGTCCCTTAGTTTTGGAAACTCCTCTACCACCTCCAAGGTTGTGAACTCCTGAGCATTTTCCATTCCAGATTTGATTTTGTAACTCTTCTCCTCTAATTGTGTCTTACTTGGGGTGAAGGTAATGTCAAGGCATTGTTCTGGATGAGAGCGGGAGGATATTTGTGCAGCATATATTTACATACACATTGGATTCATTTTCCAATTTTCCATTCGAAATACTGTATCCCTGACACTAACCCATACCTAGTAGTCTCAGACTATTCATCCTAATATAATGGAGAAAATTAACCCAACACAATGGAAATACAAGCACTTCAGAGGAGACATGTTGTATAGTTGGACTTGACATATGCATTATATAAGGTAGGAGTTATAAATCTAGTCAAATTTTAATTGAAATATTCTCCATGTGTTTTTAAACTTAACAAATATGTGAATTCTTGTTTCCCTTTTCTGTAGCCTATTCACACATGTATATTTATATGAATATATAGAATCCTACCAGGTATCACACGTACATTTTTGTGAGGTGGCTGTCTTGGCAGATACAAATTGTGAGAAGTGTTCACTCCTCCTTAATGCTGTTGGAATGAAAATTCAACCTATAGGAGAGCGTCCTAGTAGAACAATATTATACATTAACTCATGTCAGTAAAATAAATATTTTTGCATTTGTGGATGATATATATTTACTGATGAATTTCGATTGGCATTTATATTGGTACTTTTTAATGTCTGTGAGTGTTGTGTGTGTGTGTGTGTGTGTGTGTGTGTGTGTGTATAGATGTAGATATAGATATAGATATACTCTCCAAATTTTTCAAAATATGAAATATATGTGTCTAATATACACTCTCTAAATTCATTCATGTTCATGTATGTGGATTTATAATCCACTTTTCCCAAGATTATAATCAGAAATATTCATCCACCTGAAATACATATTTGTTTCCTAGTACTGAAAACTAACTTCAGTGAATTGGTGCATACAAATCCTAATTATTCTACAGTAACTGACCCAGTCTAACATCAATGCAAGTAGAATCCTATGGGACATGATATGTAATTTGTCATTCATTTGTATTCGACACTGGTACATTATTATTTCTTCCGTTTTTGCACATCATAAGATATACCTTGCCAAGGCAGTGACCTCATTCAGTTCCAAAGAATGTGACATACCTCATTTCCTTGGTGATGGACTCTCTGAACTTTGTATCCAAGGAGCCAGGCACCCAGAGGCAGTTTCAGTCCCAGTCCCAGTGGGCTCACTTGTTTGGATTTAGCAAGGATAAAGTCAGTCATTCTTGGTTCCTACTGAAGTGAGGATTACCAAATGCCTGGAGAGCTCTGAAGAGGAACTTTGCTGAGAAAGCAGGTATTAGCTCTCCATTTTTTCCTTACAACTTTACAGAGTTCGCCAAGGAAAACAGATCTGAGAGAGGACAGGCCATTTCAGAAGAACAGAGTATGGCCACCAGTCAGAGGACACTCTGGTTAGTCACACAGCTACTTGGGGAAGGAGGTGCTTTTTGGAGTGGGGTGTGGTTTGTGGTTTTTCTCATGTTCTGAAAATAGGTAGGAATGGCGGTTTGTTTGTTTTGGAGTGAACTGTTTCTGGTAAGTCATTTGACGAGGTGAGTGTTTCCATGTCTGTGTATCCCACTGTGCCTGTGGTAGTAGACATGAGAAAAGAGAATGCAGCAATGGATGTGTCATGTCTAGTATAAAGCTTCCCAGCATTCATCCTGCCCAATTTATGAATGGAGTGTGGCTTGCCTTATGCACGGGCAACACCTAATACCTTCCTAAGTCCCTGTTTTCTTCCTGAATTCTGGCCACTCTCTAGAATAGGCTCATGGTTATGTGTCCAAGATACGTACCAAATCCAAGGTCTTTGACATGGCCATGTACTGGATACCTGAATGGAATGGCCTGCATCTCAGAAAACTCAGATATCAGTGTGACCAGGAAAGTCTCAGTGGAGATACCCTGCTTTGGGCCTTTTGCTTACCTATTGTTCTGTTGCCCTGAATATCAGAAAGGTCTATGTCTCATGCAACCCCTTTGTTAAGCCTGAAGAAAACAGTTTTCAAATGGAAATGAATGTGCATCACCTCTGGCTCTTTGCTTAATTTCATTGGAAAACGATGTGTCTGATTCAGGCCCTTTGCCCTGTTTTAGGCTGTGACTTAGATTCTCAGCACCTGATGGATGTAAAGAAAGATCCCATATGTGCATCTAAACCAAAATGGAAAAACGTTCAATCAATGTGCATGAAGTATATTGCCTTCCTTTGTTAGGTTCTGAAATCCATCATGTCAGAATAGGGATCCTTTGGGTGAAATGAGTTCTTCAAATCTTTGCAGAGGTGCTTGGCTTTTCTCATGACTCCAATTCACAAAAAGAATCTAGACCCCACAGTCAGAGAGGCTCAAATTGGAGAAGCGAAGCAGTATTAAGGGCAGGCCTATTTGATCACTCCTGGTTCACAGGAAGGGTGTCCAAGCCACCCTGCCATTCGGCAAATGAGGGGCAAGGGAGCTTATTTTGGACACTGTCTTGGGATGTGCCTCTCATGAAAACCTCCATCCAGATGTTATGATGAGTATCTTTATGGTAGAAGATGAGGGCCATGTAGGAGTGTTTTGGTTATAATTGTGGTCATTTGTGTGGCAGTTGGAAGAGATGACTGGGTCCACCTGGGCATGAATTCTGCTGTGATTCCCCTTAGAGACTGAGTTCTGGAACTGACCTCAGAGAAGTATTGACATGAATTGTGTGGGGATTTTAGGAGGCCAGGAATGAGAGTTGCCATTGGGAACCTGGGATCAAGGCCCAGAGTGGCTTTCCACAGAACACTGGGAATCACAGCCAGGATATTACATGATTTTATTCTGAAAGACTTGGCAGGCATAATTGAGATTCAAAACACACTTGGACCTCGCTTTGTAGACCTCAATGGGCCTGGCTTCATGTGACTTTTTGGCCACTCTTTGGGTAGACTTGCCTGTGAGAGTGCTCCAGAGATTTCCCTGAAATTAGCTTCCTCACCATTTAATGGTTCCTGAATGAATTGAAACCAACATTGCCTCCAAATGCATCTGTGAAAAAATGCTAGATAATTACCATGAAATTTTAGAAATTCCGATGACCAGCTGGCACGGCACTGGAGGACCTTTGATGTCCTGTTGATGATCATGAGTATAACAGACAGGGCCTTTATTGACTGGGTTTCATGAAAATGGTGTAGAACAGAGATGCCAGTAAGTTGGGGCCTGGTAAGTAGTGGGCCTAGAGCTGTGTTATGCAAATGTGTGATAAAACATCTGTGGTGGGGCCATGTGGATCTTCCATTGGCTTCCAAATGGCTGTGACTGACATGGTGCAACCATCACACCCATATATGTAAAGGCATATTTTTATATGGAGAGGTTTCAGAGCAATGTTCAGTATCATGTTGTAATTGTCAAGGGGGCAAGCTACTTGAGATAGAACCCTGGTTGGTGCATTCTCCTGGAGACCCTGCCAACCACACCTGACAGAACTCCCTTCAGCACTGTGTCCCTTTTGAACTCGTTGTATTTCATGAAGCAAATACCAAACTCCCAGTGCAGCAGCAAGAAACACCACGAAAATTGGAGGATGACCATTGGTTTCACAGTCCACACGGGAAGACCTTTAGCCCTCAGTGGCCAAAGTTTACCTACAAAAAGAAAATTCATTACTGCTGCCTCATTTTTATTTGAAAATAAGTAACCATTTCCTCCAGGTCACATAGATGCAGATCCAGCTTTGATGGTTTCACTACAAATAAAGCTAAAGCTCCTGACAACAACATATATTTCAAGTGCCCAACCTCAGAGGCAGATTCTCAAAAAGTCTTTTGGCCAGCAGAGCTCCATGTTTGTGGAGGGTTTACCCTGTCTCTTACTTTTGGAAACTCCTCTACCACCTCCAAAGATGTGAAATCTGGAGCATTTTCCATTCTAGATATGTATTCACAGATTTTCTAACTCTTCTCCTCTAATTGTGTCTTACTTGGGGCGAAGGTAATGTCAAGGCATTGTTCTGGAGGAGAGTGGGAAGATTTTTCCGTAGCATATATTTGCATACACATTGGATTCAGTGTCCTATTTTCAATTCAAAATACTGAATACCTGACTCTAACCCATACCCTACCAGACTCTGACTACTAATCCTAATATGATGGAGAAAAATAACCCATAAAGAATAGAAATACAAGCAGTTCAGAGTAGGCATGGTGTATAGATGGACTTGCCTTTTGCATGATACAGAGTTGGAGTTATAAATCTAGTCAATTGTTTGTTGAAATAGTTGTCCTAGTATTTTTAAGGTTAACAAATATGTGAATTCCTGTCTCCCTTTCTCTGTATTCTTATATGCACATATAGATTCCTATCTGGTACCACACGTACATTCTTGTGAGGTGGCTGACTTGGCAGATACAAATTGTTAGAAGAGATCACTCCTACTAAACCCTGTTGGAACTGAATATTCAACCTATGGGTGAGCTTGCTAGTTGAACAGCATTATACATAAATCCATGTTCAGTAAAATGAATATTTTTAGATCTGTGGATGGTATATATTTTATAATGAATTTTGATTGACATATATATTGCTACATTTTTGTCTGTGTGTGTGTTTTATGTATATGTATATATATGTATATATATATATATATATATATATATATATATATATACACTCTCCAGATTTTTCAAAATATGAAATATATGTGTCTTATATTCACTCCCTAAATTCATTCATGTTCATGTATGTGGATTTATAATCAACTATTCACAAGATTATTCTCAGAAATATTCATCCACCTGAAATTTGCCCAGTGCTCTCAAATGTCAATCCTATTTGTGACTACATATTTGTTTCTTCCTAAGATTATATATTTAAACTCAACCCTGTTCAAAATGTCTAATCCTATCACTCACTTTATACTCTGCCTGATTTTGTAATGTCTATATTGATATATGCTTTCCTACATATTTTCCCCAGTTCATCATTGTGACTGACTCTTCCCCTGTGCTGACATTTACATTCACTCTCTAATCGAAATCCTATTGCTAAGAAACTTTTGTTCCAAATCTTATACTCACCCTTCTTTCTAAACTTATTGACTATCTTCGTAATGCTACAGACTATCCCTTTTTGACTGGATGTTCTCTTCTACATTTAATCATCCAAGTAAATGTGGTGCGAGCTTCAGAGGAGGAGACTACCAACAGACTATCTCATGCAACATCAAACGGTTTATTGGGTGTCCAGCAGGCTGGGGTTCAGAGCTCACCTGAATAGAGCAGATAGCCCTGAGAATAGCTGAAGTAGAGCTTATATACTTTCCCTGGAGAGGGAAGAAAGGGAATTGTATTGATGGGTCAGGGCGAGTGGGCGGTTTGCATGCAACTGGGAGAGGGAGTACATTCTGCAATTTGGCAGCTGGGGATAGAACATTCTGGGAACAAGATTTGCAAACATTTCTCAAGATTTCAACAGTGTTCTGTTAAGCATACAGAAAAACAAGATGTGACAAGTACCTATTTTATTAATATTTCATTCCCCACTTCTTCTTCTGGCTAATTTTAATCATAAAAATGATCATTGGAGGGTGTCACATTCAATGTCTGCTAGTGGGGTATTACCATAAGTTTAACTCGTCCAATTTGAGCCTGGCGAAAAGACATTACACGGTTGAGCAAACAGGGTTTTATAGTTAGCAATAATATGAGGATTATTATTGGACCGGCCAGGGTTGATAAAAACGTAGTTAACCAGGGGGACTGTGTGAACCAAGACTCAAGCCACCCTTTTTGGGCCTCTCTCACTTGTTGATGCTCTTCAAGGTGTCTTTTAAATTTACTCATAGATTTTATTACAACTCCAGTATAGTCAGCATAAAAACAACATTCTTCCCTCAATGCAGCACAAAGGCCCCCTTCTCTAATGAAGAGGAGGTCCAACCCTCAACTGTTCTGTAAAGCAACTTCAGAGAGAGAGGTTAAAGTTTCATGCAAAGCCCTGAAGGAGGTTTCTAATATCTTACTTTTGCTCTATTGCTGCTTCTAATTGGGTCATCTTTTGTGTCCCATGGACAATGGCAGTGGTTCCTGTGCCCACCCGTGCAGCAACTCCTATTCCTAATAGGATGGCTAAAGTGAGGGATATATGTTCCCAGTGGAACCGGTTGTATGCCCCCCCTATTTGATCCTCAAATGAACCTGCGTCATGATAGAGCACTCTGGGAAACATCTGCACCATTACACAAATTATCACATATCTTGATCATTTCATGAAAACATAAACGATGTTTAAGTATATAGAATTATGCTGTTGTAGGCACTGACAAAGCAAGGCACCTAAGATAGCACTCAAGAGAGGGAAACAGTCCTATTTGGTTGCAACCGGATTCAGAGGGCATTGCTTCTATTGTAATCAATTAATCCCCTGAAACTCAAGTTTAGGTAGTTTCAGAAATTTGTACCCAACATATAAGGCATGGGGCTCAGAAGTTCACAGTCTTCAGAAGTTTAAAAAAGCAGTATTTGTTTCTGTTTTTCCTTCTGTTCTGGGCAAGTTAACTTTTCAAGGACACCGGGGAGGAGGAGAGCTTTTTCTTCCCTTTCTTATTTTCCCCCTGCCCGCTGTTACCATGGAGTCCGGTTGGTAATTTCTTTATCTTAGAAATGTAGCCATCTCTGTGAAGCCCCAGCTGAAGGCCAGAGGACTTGTTCACATATTTTGTGAAAAACTAGTTAGAGGTTGTCTAGCTTAGAAGTACTGAGATTTTTAGCCAGTGGCCAAGTAGAACAGGGCAATACAAAAGAGAATGTTTATCTACATTAAAGTCTTTATTGGGACTGTTTTGCTGAAAGTTCAAAACTCAGCCATGGTGAAGACTTCTGAAGAAGGTCATTTAAGACATTTCTGTGGACCTGGTACAGAGGGGGAAAGACGGGGAAGTTGGGGCTGAGAGCACCTCCGAGGATCTGAGAATGAGGGAAAAGAGAGATGTAAAAGAATAATGCGAAAGGGTATTTGGAATTTCCTAGCAGCAAACTTGAGCAGTAGATCAGGTAGAGCAGAGTGAAAGACGGGAGTGAGGATCCCAAAATCCTGTGAGGGACTTTAAATTTTAGTAACCTGTTTTCAGTGATGACAAAGCAACTTTAAAGGCCAATTATATTACATCTTGGATAAGGGTCTCAGGGCTCTCCTCAGCTCGTTTGAGCATTGGGTTAGCTGGTAAGAGGACCTGGTGGGACCCGGTGAGGGCACTGACAGGAGATGAGAGGAATGAGTCGGTGGAGCGGTACCTATGTACCTGCTACCTCAGCAAGGGGGCTATGGTCAGAGAACTGGTGGAGCTTTGGGTTTCTGATCTAGTTATTGGAGGGGAGAAATCAAGTTGCTGAGATGGGAGTGACAGAAGAGGGTCTGGAGCAGAAGGCTGAGGATAATGATCTATTGGAGAAGCTTAGTTCAGGATGTGAGTGAAGGAGGGAAAAGGCTTCCACATAGGGGAATTTCCTTTCACTCTTTTGAGCACTTGCAGAAGTCAAAAAGGTCATGCAAAATTTGAGGATCTAGAGACCCCTCTGGGTGCCATAGTTTTTGGTTGTCTAATTGGTAATGTGGCCAATGCTGTGTACTGAATTTGATGAAGAATTGGGGTTCCATCAGGCAGCCCCTGTATGCACACATTCCCATGACATACAGAAAAAGTCGGCTTTTCCCCCACACAGCCGTTACTCTTTGTGGCTTTGATAGTCTGCCAGGCAAACTTAGTAATCTAGACTAGCCAACCTGCATCTGGCTTTCGTGTCCCTACATCCATAATGTTTGTTTCCATTATCTATGGTACAGAAGGGATTTAATGGTATTTTAGTGGGATCCTCTTCATCAGTGATATCACAATAGGAAATACCTATAGCCAGCTAACAAATGTCTGGGTGGAGAGATGGCCACCAGGTCCCTAAGGGGGCTGTATGCGAGATAGACCATACTTCTTTTCCAGTAGGATTTGTGATCAGCCATCACTGCTTAATGGGCTGATGAGGGTTAGGACTACTTGTAGCCAAGGGGAGAGTATATAACCTTATTCACATTGCGAATACACAATTTGAAACTGTTACCAGTCTTTTTCAGTTTCCAGAAAGATTATGTACAGGGAGCAGGCTTGAGATGAGAGGCATGGATCCTGGAAGTGATTCTGTTTACGTTTACCACTGTAGGTGTTATAATAGCACCTGGTATGGTCCTTTTCAGCGGGGTACCAGGGATGACACCTGATATCATCTTACATAGATGAATTCTCTTACTTGATATGGATGTGGAATCCCCTGGTTCCCAGTTGGGTAGGCAGTGGCCAGCTGTTTTCACAGGTATTACTGAGTTCTTTCAAGATATTTAAGTCTGTCAAGCAAGGGGGTGTGGAAAGGATCTTTAGGTCTTACAGTTGGGCTTAGGTCCCCTACTGGAGGAGGGCCACCATAAAGAATTTCACACGTGGTAAGGTTACTCAAAGAAACAAAGGGATTTTTTCTTGCATGAAACATTGCATAAGGCAGGAGCATAGTCCAATCCTATGCTGGTCTCTAAGCTTAATTTCGTTAAGGTCTCTTTAATGGTTCTATTCATTCTTTCTACTTGTCTTGAACTCTGTGGTCTATAAGCACAATTTAACTTCCAATTAATCCCCAGGTTCCTGGCTAACCCCTGACTTACCTGGGCCATGAACATCGGTCCATTGTCAGATCCTATTACCGGCTTAGCTTCCTCCAATGGTAGAGAGGCTTAGTCAGCAGCAGCGGAATCACTTAGAGTGTGTTGTGTGTTAGGGGACGAGGGCAGGGGATAAGGAGGGGGAGAAGAGTCCAGTAGAGTCAAATCTGTGACTCAGGGAGAACAGAGGGTGGAGGAGGAGGAGGTTGAGAGGGTTTGAGAGATCATGGGGGAAGGAGTAGGAGCAGAGGTAGGGGCAAGGAAAGGCTTCACCCATGGAGGAGGAGATTTGCAGAGGTCCTGCCAAGTTAAGATATATGGCTGTTGATCCGGATGGCTATGTGGCGCTGGCTGAAAGACAATACCTCTGACTTTTTAAATTAGTGGGAAGTAGAAAGATCCTTCTAGGGGCCATACGACTCCAAAGATGGGCCATTCTGAGGCACAGAGATTCTGCCAGGTCCAGCGTTTTACTAAAAAAAGAAAGATTCTGAGCCCTTAAGCGGACTTTGGTCCAGTGATCAAGGGTCAGGGAGAGAGGCATTGACGTGCTCTGTTCCATAATGAAAGTTCCACAAACAGTAAAAGCAAGGACACACGACACAGATAAGACAAGACCATAAAGACAGGCAATGAACGTCCAACACTGAGACCAGGAATGAGTAGCCGGCAAAACCCAATGGTATGGCAACAACGAATCTAAAAGAAAATATCACTGAGTCGAGAAGACTATTGTTCCTTGATTTCCCGAGTTCTCTGCGGGGTCCTCCAGAGAGGTGCCCTTTGTCTCTGTGACACGTCTCTCAGCCACCGTCGGAGAGAGCCCAGGCTCTTCATCGCCAGCAATTTTGCCAAGCCCTAACAAGAAACCTGAAACCGGAAAGAGGCGCCTTACTTGCTCCAAGAGGAGCCCGTTGGGGTCTCTCGTCCGCCACTGCTGGAACTCGGTGGAACCTCAATATGTAAAGGTCAGGCGAGTGTCAGAGGAAGATACTATCAAGAGACTGTCTCATGCAACAGCAAAGGGTTTATTTGTGGTCCAGCATGCTGGAGCTCAGAGCTAAATTAAATAGAGCAGAGACCTCTGAGAACAGCTTAAGCAGAGCTTATGTACTTTCCTTGGAGAGGGAAGAGAGGGAAGTTTAGTGATGGGTAAGGGCGAGTGGGCGGTTTGCATGACACCGAGTGAGGGAGTACATTCTGCAGTTCGGCTGTTGGGAACAGTACATTCTAGAACAAGATTAGCAAACATTTCTCAAGATTTCAAAAGTGTTTTGTTAAGCATACAGAAAAACAGGAAGTGACAAGTACCTATTTTATTAATTTTATTAAGCTTTCACTACCGACTATGCCTTTTTGACTTGATGTTCCTTCTACATTAATTCATGCAACGTACAAGGTGCTATGCCATTGTATATCGATTTATCTGAGACAACTCTGCAGAACGTAATTCAACACTACGTATCCCTATCAAGGGCCCAATGCCCTTCTGGGCTTCAAATCAGATTTCTTTTTTCATACATATATTTCACCTATATATTCTTCTACACATAGCAAGTTCTCAATACGATCATTCATCCAGCAAAATGATTTCTAACCCAAATCGAGCATGTTTTTAACCATAACCGGACACTGTTCCCTCAATCTAACTTTACAGAAGAGCAGGGAAGGAGTTGATATTACAATACAGAAATGTAGAAAAACTTCCACCTGCTGAGAACCTCAAAGGTCCATGCAGAAATGATCCCTGGAGAAGATGTAGGAAGCAATAAAGGACCTGAGAGACCAAAAGTCATCTTCCATGGCAAACAACCCGGTCAGGATAAAAGGTTGTGTCTGAATCAGATTTTTTTTAATGTAGAGATCATGGACCAAACCAGGCCTGTGTGGAGATCTATTCCTGGGTGCCTTTGGTTGATATACCATTCTAACTTGTGAAAATGTCACAGGAAGTAGGGGCAGCCTCAATCTCTTGGGACCCTTGGAAGCAACAGTTAGGACAAAGTGGCTGCCAAGACAGTGCCCTCATTCAGTTCAGGAAGGAAGTGACCTCACCTCACTTTCTTGGTGATGGAACTCTCTGAACGTGGGATCCAGGAAGCCAGGCACACAGAGCCAATCCAAGTCCCAGTCCCAGTGGTCTCACTTGTTTGGATTTACCAAGGACAGGGTCAGTATTTTTTGGTACCTACAGATGTGACGAAGGCCAAATGCCAGGAAAGCTCGGATGCAGGGTTTTTCATAAGAAAGCAGGTAGTTGCTCACCGTTGGCTCCTAAGAAGTTCACAGAGTTGGCCAAGGAGACAAGATCTGAGACAGGAAAGGCCATTTTGGGGGAACATATTATGGCCCACAAGTCAGAGGACACTCTGGATATTCACAGACCTACTTAGGGAAAGGAGGTGCCTTTGTGGGTGTGGTTGTGGATTTGTGGTTTTGTCTCATTTTCTGAGAATAGGTAGGACAGTCGGTTTGTTTCATTTGAAGTGGACTGTTTCTAGTAAGTCTTTTCACAGGGCGAGTGTTTCTATGTCTTTGTATTCCACTGTTTCCGTGGTTGTAGACATTAGAAAAGAGAATTCATCAATGGATATGTCGTGTCTAGTAGAAAGCTTCTCAGCATTCATATTGCCCCGTTTTTGAATGGACTGTAGCTTGCTTATCGATGAGCAACACCTGCTACCTTCCTAAGTTTCTATTTTCGTCCTGAATTCCGGCCAATCTCAAGAATAGGCCCATGGTTTTGTGTCCAAGATTTGTACCACCTCCAAGCTCTGTGACATGGCCATGTACTGGATAGCTGTAGGTGATGGCGAGCATCTCAGAAAACTCAGATATCAGTGTGACCAGGAAAGTCTCAGAGGAGAAATCCTGCTTTCGGCCTTTGGCTTACCTATTGTTCTGTTGCCCTGAATGTCAGGAAGGTCTTTGCCTCAGGCCACCCCTTTGTGAAGCCTGAAGAAAACAGTTTTCAAATGGAAATGAATGGGCATACCTGTGGCACTTTCCTTAATTGCTTTGGAAAGGGATGTGTCTGAATCAGGCCCTTGGCCCTGTGTGTGGCTGTGGCTTAGATTCTCAGCACCTGATGGATCTAAAGAAAGTTATCATGTGTGCATCCAAAAGAAAATTCGCCAAAAGAACAATTATTGGGATGAAGTCTCTCGACTTCCTCTGTAAGGTTCCTGACCTCCATCAAGTGAGAATGGGATCCTTTGGGTCAAAAGAGTTCTACAAAACCTGCAGAGGCTAGCCCATTGTGCTTGGGTTTTCTCATGACTAAAATTCACATAAAGAATCTAAACCCCACAGACAGTAGTCCTCAAATTGGAGCGGTATTAATGGCAGGCCTATTTGATCACTTTTGGTTCACAGGATGGGTGTCCAGGCCACCTTGACTTTAGGCAAATGAGGGGCAAAGGAGCTTATTTGGGACACTGTCTTGGTCTGCGCCCCTCATGGAAACCACCAGCCAGATTATGATGAGTGTCTATATGAAAGAAGATGAGGGCCATATGGGAGGGTTCTTGTTTTAATTGTGGTAATTTGTGTGGTAGTTGGAAGAGATGACTGGGTCCACCAGGGCTTGAACTCTGGTGTGATTCCCCTTAGAGACTGAGTTCTGGAACTGACCTCAGAGAAGTATTGCCATGAATAGTGTTGGGATTTTAGGAGACCACGCATGAGAATCGGTTTTGGAAACTGAGATCTAGGCCCAGGATGGCTTTCCACAGAGCTCAGGGATTCTGAGCCAGGATATCACATGATTTAATTCTTAAAGACTTGGTAGCCATAGTTGAGAGTCCAAACACACATGGACCTCACATTGTATACCTCAATGGGCCTGGATTCATGTGTCCTTTTGGCCACTCTTTGGGAAGGCTTGCCTGTGAGTGTTCTCCAGAGCTTTCATTGAAATGAGCTTCCTCACCATTTAATGGTTCCTGAATTAAATGAAACACACAGTGCCTCCAACTTCATCCTTGAAAAATGACTAGATTAATACCATGAAATTTTTGAAATCCCCATGACCAGGTGGCACTGGATAACCTTTAGATATCCTGCTGCTGATCATGAGTATAACAAACAGTGCCTTGATTGACTGAGTTTCGTGAAAATGGTGTAGAACAGAAATGCCAGTAAGTTGGAGCCTGCTGGGTAGTGGGTGTAGAGCAGTGGACTGTAGGTGTGTAAATAAATATTTTTGGTAGGACCACCTGGATCTTCCATTGGCTTCCAAAACTTGCGACTGACATGGTGCAGGCAGCAGACCTTTATATGTAAAGGCATCTTGTTATATGTAGAGGTTTCAGGGCAATGTTCAGAATCAGGTTGCTATAGTCAAGGGGAAAGCTATGTGGGATAGAAGCCTGGTTCGTACATTCTCTTTCCGACCCTGATCAACCACACATGACAGAACTCCCTCCAGCATTGTGTCCCAGTTTAACATATTGTATTTCGTGAAGCAAATACCAAATTCCCAGTGCAGCAGTAAGAAACACCCTGAAAAGTGGAGGATGACCAAATGGCTTCACAGACCACACGGGAAGACACTTAGCTCCCAGTGGCAACAGTTTACCTACAAAGGGAGAATTCAGACCTGCTGCCTCATGTTCATTACAAAATAAACAACCATGTCCTCCAGGTCACATAGATGCAGACCCAGATTTTTGGTGTCACTATAAACGAAGCTAAATCTCCTGACAATTACATATATTTCTTTTTCTTTTTTTAATTAATTTTCATTGTAGGTTGTTCAAAACATTACATACTTCTTGATATATCATATTTCACACTTTGATTCAAGTGGGATATGAGCTCCCATTTTTATTCCATATACAGATTGCAGAATCACATCAGTTGCAGAACCATTGATTTACATATTGCCATACATATATTTCTTGTGCCTAACCTCAGAGGAAGTTTCTCAATAAGTCTTTAGGTCAGCACAGCTCCATGTTTCTGGAGTGTTTACCCTCTCCCATACTTTTGTAAACTGTTTTACCACCTCCAGTGTTGTGAACTCCTGAGCATTTTTCATTCCACATATGTATTCACAGGTTTTCTAACTCCTCTCCTCTAATTGTGTCTTACTTTTAGCGATGGTTATGTCAAGGTATTGTTCTGGATAAGAGAGGGAAGATTTTTGTGTATCACATGTTTGCATACACATTAGATCCATTTTCCTATTTTCCATTTGAAATACTGAATCCCTGACACTAACCCATACCCTACTAGACTCTGACTACTAATCCTAATATCATGGAGAAAAAAAAAACCTAACTGAATAGAAGTACAGTCCTTTCATAGGAAGCATGGTGTATATTTGTATTTGTCTTCCTCTTTATCAAGAGTATGTGTTTTAAATTTAGTAAACTTTTCATTTTAATATTTCTCCATGATTTTTTAAAGTTATCACATATGTAAATTCCTGTCTCCCTTTCTCTGTATCCTATTCAGCACATGTAATTTTTTTATGCATATACAATATCCTACCTGGTATCACACGTACATTCTTGAAAGATCACTGGCTTTGGAATATAAAAATTGTGAGAAGAGATGACTTTCCCTAAATAATGATGGAACTGAAAATTCCACCTATGGGTGAGCTTCCTAGTGAAAAACACTATACATAAATCCATGTTCAGTAAAATGAATATTTTTGGATTTGTGAATGAATTATATTTCATGATGAATATCGATTGGCATATATATTGCTAAATATTAATGTGTGTGTGTGTGCGTGTGTGTGTGTGTGTGTATATTCTCCAGATTTTAAAAAAATATGAAAAATATGTGTCTTATTATACACTCCCTAAATTCATTCATATTCATTTATGTTCATTTAAATTCAAATTTTCACAAGATTATTCTCAGTAATATTCATACACCTGAAATATATTTTGGTTTCCTACTACTGAAAACTAAGTTCAGTGGATGGTGCTTAAAAATCCTAATATTTCTACAGTAACTGACCCAGTTTAACATTAATGCAAGTAGATTGCTATGGGACATGATGTGTAATTTGAAGTTCATTTTTACTCAACACTGGTACATTACTATTTCTTCAGTTTATGGACATCATAGGATGTATTTTTTCATCCACAACTTCACAAATTTTTTTGGCATTTGGTTCACTTTCAATTACTTACTACTTCAGAACACATGTATTCCTCCATGTTTCTTTACTGGTCTTTTCACTAGACTTCTTTCTAAACACATTATTTTCGATTCCATAATCATTTTTGAAGCAAAACTCACTCTTCACGATAAACCGTAACCCTAATAATACCATTGCATATATAACTCGTTGGAATGATGGTATATATATCAATATAAGATTTCCAATATATTTTCAGATGCAAACTCAAACCATTATTTAATGTTGGATCCAGTTACATACTTTATTCACAATATGGTCTATTCATGCATCATCTCAATAATCATCAACACAAGATACACCTATTTTTACCCCCATTACTAATTTATAAGTTTCCAGAATATTACTCCCCTTTATAGTGCAAGAAATACTCATGTCACCTGATCTACATATACATTTTACCACAGTAGTATTCTGTACACAAAATGCAAAGGTCACACATATGATTGTACCAAAGCCTAAATGGGAAGTGACCATGGATTACTAAAAGCATCTATGTCCAGGGTGCCTACTGCTCTCAAATGTCAATCCTATTGGTTACTACATATTTGTTTCTTCCTAAGATTATATATTTAACCTCAAGCCTTTTGAAAATATCTAATCCTATCACTCACTTTATATGTTTCCTGATTTCCTAATGCCCCTATTGATATCTGCTTTCCTACATATTTTTCCCAGTTCATCATTGTGACTGTCTCTTCACATGTGCTGACATTTACATTCACCCTCTAACTGAAAACCAATTGCTAAAGAACTTTTGGTCCAACTCCGAGACTCACTCTTCTTCCTAAACCTACTTACTATCTTCCTAATCCTACAGACTATCCCTTTTGACTGGATGTTCTCTTCTACTTTCAATCATCCGAGGTATAGGGTCCTATGCCATTGTATATCGATTTATCTGAGACCTCGGTGCAGAACATGATTCAATCTAAGTATACCAATCAAGGGCCCAATGCCTTTCTGGGCTTCAAATCTTTCCTAGATCTCTGATCTCATACATATATTTCACATTTATATTGTTATAAATATCACAGGTTCCCAATACCATAATTCATCCAGCAGAATGACTCCTAACCCAAATCGAACATGCTATTAACACTAACCATACACTGTTCCCTCAATCTCACTTTACAGAAGAGCAGGGACAGAGTTGGTCTTAAAATCCAGGAAGGTAGGGTATCATCCCCCAGCTGAGAACCTCAAAAGTCCCTGCAGAAATAATCCCTGGAGATGGTGTAGGCAGGTATGAAGGATTTGAGAGAGCAAAAGTCATCTTTCATGGCAAACAACCTGGTCAGGTTGAAGGGATGTGTCTGAATTAGCCTCTCTCTTCCTAATGTAGAGAAGATGGACCAAACCATGGCTGTGTGGAGAGCTGTTCCCCGGTGCCTATGGTTGATATACCATTCTAACTTATGAATGAGTCACAGCAAGTAGAGGCAGACTCCATCTTTTGAGAACCTCGGAAGCAACTGTTAAAACAAAGTGGTTTCCAAGGCAGTGACTTCATTCAGTTCTTGAAGGAAGTGACCTCACCTTACATTATTGGTGATGAAAGTCTGTGATCTTGGGATCCAGGAAACCAGGCACACAGAGTCAAACCCACTCCATGTCCCAGTGGGCTCACTTGTTTGGATTTAACAAGACAGAGTCACTCTTTCTTGGTACCTACTGATGTGAGGGCAGTCAAATGCCTGGAAACTATGAAGACTGGCCTTTCCAGAGAAAGCAGGTAGTTTCTCACCACGGGCTCCTGACAACTTCACAGAGTTGGCTAAAGAGACCAGATTGAAGACAGGACACGCCATTTTGGGGGAACATAGTATGGCCCACAAGTCAGAGGACACTCCGGATAGACACAGACCTACTTTGGGGAAAGAGGTACCATTTTGGGTGTGAGTGTGAGTTTGTGGTTTTGTCTCATGTTCTGAGAATAGTTAGGAAAGCTGGTTTGTTTGTTTTGGAGTGAACTGTTTCTAGTAAGTCCTTTGACAACGTGAGTGTTTCTGTGTCTATATATCATACTGTGTCCGTGATTGTAGACATTAGAAAAGAGAATGCATCAATGGATGTGCCCTGTCTACGAGAAAGCTTCAAAGCATTCATCCTGTGCAATTTATGAATGGACTGCAGCTTGCCGTATGGATGGGCAATTCCTGCCATCTTTCTAAATTCCTGTTTTCTTCCTGAATTCTGGACACTCTCCAGAATACGCTCATGATTATGTGTCCAAGATATGTACCACCTCCATCTCTGTGACATGGCCATGTACTGGATAGCTGATGGGAATGGTGAGTATCTCAGAAAACTCAGATATCAGTATGCCCAAGAAAGTCTCAGTGGAGAAACCCTGCTTTGGGCCTTTTGCTTACCTATTCTGTTGCCCTGAATGTCAGGAAGGTCTTTGCCTTAGGCCACACTTTGTAAAGCCTGAAGAAAATAGTTTTCAAATGGAATTGAATGGTCATTACCTGTGCCTCTTCGGTTAATTGCTTTGGAAATGGATGTGTCTGAATCAGCCTCTTGGCCCTATGTGAGGCTGTGGCTTAGATTCACAGTACATGATGGGTCTAAAGAAAAATCCCATGTGTGCATCCAAAACCAAAATGGACAAAAGAACTGTCATGGTGGATAGAGTCTCTCGCCTTCGTCTGTAAGGTTCCTGACCTCCATTAAGTGAGAATAGGGATCATTTGGGTCAAGTGAATTCTTTAAAGCCCTGCAGAGGCTATCCCATAGGTTCGTGGGTTTTCTCATGACTCCAATTCACATCTATGTTTACTGAAGAGCAGGGACAGTGTTGGTCTTACAATACAGGAATGCAGTGGATCTTCCATCTGTTGAGAACCTCAAAGCTCCATGCAGAAATGATCTCTGGAGAAGATGTAGGCAGCTATGTAAGACCTGAGAGAGCAAAAATCATCTTCCATGGCAAACAACCTGGTCAGGATTAAGGGTTGCGTCAGAATGAGCCTATCTCTTCTTAATGTAGAGAAGATGTACCAAACCCGGCCTGTGTGGAGAGCTGTTCCCTTTTTCCTACGGGTGATATACCATTTTAACTTGTGAAAGTGTCACAGGAAGTAGGGGCAGCCCTCATCTCATGGGACCGTTGGGAGCAATTGTTATGACAAAGTGGTTGCCAAGGCAGTGATCTCATTCAGTTCCTGAAGGAAGTGATCTCATCTCACTTCCTTGGTGATGGAACTCTCTGAACTTGGTATACAGAAAGCCAGGCACCCAGAGCCAGTCCCAGTCCTAGTCCCAGTGGTCTCACTTTTTTGGATTTACAAAGGACAGAGTCAGTATTTCTTGATACCTACTGATGTGAGGATGGCCAAATGCCAGGAAAGCTCGGAAGAGGGGCTCTTCCTGAGAAAGCAGATAGTGGCTCACTCCTGGCTTCTAACAACTTCACATTGTTGGCCAAGAAGATCAGATCTGAGACAGGGCAGGCCATTTCGGAGGATCATAGTATGGCCCATCAGTCAGAGCACACTCCTGAGAGTCACAGACCTATTTGGGGGAAGGAGGTGCCATTGCGGGTGTGGATTTGTGGTTTTGTCTCATGTTCTGAGAATAGGTAGAAAAGGCAGTTTGTTTGGTTTGGAGTGAACTGTTTCTAGTAAGTCGTTTGACAATGCAAGTGTTTCTATGTCTGTGTATCCCACTGTGTCCGTGCTTGTAGACATTAGAAAAGAGAATGCATCAATGGATGTGTCCTGTCTCATAGAAAGCTTCCCAGCATTCATCCAGCACAATTTATGAATTGACTGTGGCTTGCCTTATGGATGGGCGATACCTGCTACCTTCCTAAGTTGCTGTTTTCTTCCTGAATTATGGCCAATCTCCAGAATAGGCTCATGGTTTTGTGTCCAAGATATGTACTACCTCCAAGCTCTGTGACATGGCCATGTACTGGATAGATGAATGGAATGTCGAGCATCTCAGAAAACTCAGATATCAGTGTGACCAGTAAAGTCTCAGTGGAGAATCCCTGCTTTGGGCCATTTGCTTACCTATTGTTCTGTTGCCCTGAGAGTCAGGAAGGTCTTTGTCTCAGGCCAACCCTTTGTGAATCCTGAAGGAAAGATTTTTCAAATGGAAATGAATATGCTTTACCTTTGGCTCTTTCCTTAATTGATTTGGAAAGAGATGTGTGTGAATCAGCCTCTTGGCCCAGTGTGATTCTTTGACTTAGATTCTCAGCACCTGATGGATCTAAAGAAAGATCCCATGGGTGCATAAAATCCAAAATGGCAAAAAGAGCAGTCATTGTTGATGAAGTATTTTGCCTTCCTCTGTAAGGTTCCTGAATTCCATCAAGTGAGAATAGGGATCTTTTGGGTCAAATGAGTTCTTCAAATGTATTCAGAGGCTATCCAATAGGTGCTTGAGTTTTCTCATCTTTCCAATTCACATAAAGAATCTGTACCCGACACTCAGTAGGACTCAAATTGGAGAAGCAGAGCAGTATTAAGGGCAGGCCTATTTGATCACTCCTGGTACACAGGAAGGGTGTACAGGCCACTGGGAATTTAGGCAAATGAGGGGCAACAGAGCTTATTTTGGACACTGTCTTGGGCTACGCTAATGCTATCAAATGTCAATCCTATTGTTGACTTCATATTTGTTTTATCCTAAGCTCACATATTCATCCTCAACCCTGTTGAAAATATCTAATTCCATCACTCACTTTATTCTTTTCCTGATTTCCTAATGTCTCTATTGATATCTGCTTTCCTACATATTTTGCCCTGTGCATCATTGTGACTGACTCTTCACTTGTGTTGACATTTACATTGACTCTCTAACCAAAACCCTATTGCTAAAGAACTTTTGTTCCAAATCCTATACTCACTTTTCTTCCTAAAGTTACCGACTATCTTTCTAATCCAACTGACTATAACTTTTTGAATGGATGTTCTCTTCTACATTCAATGATCCAAGTACAGTTCAGGTTTCTATTCAACCGGGTGAGGGAGTAGATTCTGCAGTTTGGCAATTGGGGACAGCACATTCTGGCAACAAGACTAGCAAAGAGTTCTCAAGATTTCAACAGTGTTTTGTTAAGCGTACAGAAAAACAGGAAGTGACAAGTACATATTTTATTAACCTTTCATTCCCCACTTCTTTTTCTGGCTACTTTTAATCATAAAAGTGATCATTGTGGGGTGTCACATTCTATGTCTGCTAGTGGGGTATTACCATAATTTTAATTTGTCCAATTTGAGCTTGGAGAAAAGAAATTACATGATTGAGGAAACAGGGTTTTATAGTTAGTAATACTATGAGGATTATTATTGGACCGGCCAGGGTTGATAAAAACGTAATTAACCAGGGGGACTGTGTAAAAACAGACTCAAACTACCGTTTTTGTGCCTCTCTCTCTCGTTGTTGCTCTTCAAGGCATCTTTTTAATTTACTCATAGATTTTTTTACAACTCCAGTATTGTCGACATAAAAACAACATTCTTCCCTCAATGAAGCACAAAGGCCCCCTTCTGTCATGAAAAGGAGGTCCAACCCTCGCCTTTTCTGTAAAACAACTTCAGAGAGAGAGGTTAAAGATTCCTGCAAAGCTGTGATGGAGGTTTCTAAAATCTTTAAGTTTTGATCTATTGCTTCTTCTAATTGGGTCACTTGTTGTGTCCCATGGACCAGAGCAGTGGTTCTTGTGCCCAACCCTGCAGCAACTCCTATTCGTAATAGAATGGCTAAGGTGACGGACATATGTTCCCAGCGGAACCGGGTTGTATGTCCCCCTCTTTGATCTTCAGATGAACCTGCGTCATGATAGAGCACTCTGGGAAACATCTGCACCATTTCACAATTAATCACATCTGTTGACCATTTCATGAAAACATAAACAATGTTTAAGTATATAGAATTATACTGTTGTAGGGACGGACAAGGCAAGGCACCTAAGATAGCACCAAAGACACGGAAACAGTCTTTTTTGGTTTCAACCAGATTCAGAGGGCATTGCTTCTGTTGTAATCAATTAATCCCCTGAAACCCAAGTTACGTAGTTTCAGAATTTTGTACCCAACACGTAAGGGAAGGGGCTCAGAAGTTCACAGTCTGCAGAAGTTCACAAAAAGCAGTTTTTGTTTCTCTTTTTTCCTCAGTTTGGGCAAGTTAACTTTTCAAGGACACCTGGGTGTGGGTGTCTTCCCTTTCTTTTTTTCCCCCTTCCAGCTGTTTCCATACAGCCCAGTTTGTAACTTCTTTATCTTAGAAATGTAGCCATCTCTGTGAAGCCCCAGCTCAAGGCCAGAGGACTTTTTTTCAAATATTTTGTGAAAAACTAGTAAGGGTGTGTCTAGATCAGGAGTGCTTAATTTTTTAGCCAGTTGCCAAGGAGACCAGGGCAACACAAAAATAGGAAGTTTATCTACAGTGAACTCTTTTATAGGGACTCTTTTGCTGAAAGTCCTAAATCAGCCATGGTGAAGACTTCTGGAGAAGGTCAGTTAAGACTTTTCTGTGGGCCTGGTACAGAGGGGGACAATTTGGAAGGCAGAAATAAGAGCAGCTCTGAGGATCTGAGAATGAGGAAGGAGAGATGTAAAAGAATATTGGGAGAGGGCTTTGGGATCTTAATAGCAACAAAAACTTGAGCAGTAGAACAGATAGAACAGAGGGGGAGACGGGAGTGAGATTCCAAAAAGCCTGTGAGGGACTTTAAATTCTTAGTAACCTGTTTTTAGTGATGACAAAGCAACATTAAAGGCCATTTTCATTACATCTTGTATTAGGGTCTGAGGATTCTTCTCAGCGGGTTTGAGCTTTGCATTAGGTGGTAAGAGGACTGGGTGGGACCCGGTGCGGGCACTGACAGGAGAGGAGAGGAGTGAGTGAATGGAGTGGTACCTCAGTACCTGCAACCTCAGCAAGGGAGCAATGGTCTGAGAACCAGTCGAGATTTGGGTTTTTGATCTAGATATTGGAGGGGAGAAATCAAGTTGCTGAGGTGGGAGTGACAGCAGAGAGTCTAGAGCACAAGGCTGAGGGTGAGCATCTATTGGAGAAGCATAGTTCAGGATGTGAGCAAAGGAGAGAGAAGGCCTCCACATAGCGGAATCTCCTTTCACCCTTTTGAGCACTTGCAGAAGTTAAAAAGGTCACACAGAATTTGAGGATCTAGAGACCCCTCCGGGGGCCATCGGTTTTGGTTATCTAATTCGTAATATGGCCAATGCTGTGTACAGAATTTGATGAGGAGTTTGGGTTCCATCTGACAGTCCCTGTATGCTCACATCCCCATGACTTACAATAGAAGTCTGCTCTCCCCCCCCACAGCCGTGACTGTTTGTGGCTTTGATAGTCTGCCGGGCAAACATAGTAATCTAGGCTAGCCAACCTGCATCTGGCTCACGTGTCCCTACATCTATAATGTTTGTTTCCATTATGTATGGTACGGAAAGGATTTAATGGAATTTTAGTGGGATCCTGTTAATCAGGGATATCCCAATAGGAAAGACCTATAGCCAGCTGACAAATGACTGGGTGGAGAGATGGCCACCAGGTTCGTAAGGGGGCTGTATTCGAGATAGGCCATACTTCGTGTCCAGTAGGATTTGTGATCAGCCATCGCAGCTTAAGGGGCTGATGAGGGTTAAGACTACTGGTCGTCAAGGGGAGAATAAATATCTTCCAGGATCTTCTTTACAACCATTTGCGATGTTTCTTTTTTCTTCTTTTTTATTTCTTTTTTTTGTGTGTGTGGGGAAGGCTTCAATACATCCTGAAAATGTATGTTCAAAGACTAGGAGTTATTTAAGTCCATACCTTACTGGCTTAATTTCAGTAAAGTCCACTTCCCAGAATTGTCCTCGTCTGGTTCCTCATAGGTGCTTTCCTGCAGGAAGCTTGGAAGTGTAAGCTTTAACCAATTAATGGACCTGACAGGCTTTTGTTACCCATTCAGTTATTTCCTTTTGCTGTGAGTAGGTTAGTGGAAAACTGTGTTCTTGATCCTTCACGAATGAATGCAGTTTCTTTGAACAAAGGTGAGTGAGTTGATGAACATTTGCTACTGACATAGTTAGAGCCATGATTATAGGAGTAGTTACTGAAGGATTAAAAAATTCCACTTGGGGGCCTTCAGGGTTAAAAGTTATTTTGGCCCAGAGCTTGGTGAGCAGAACTCTGCCCATCAATGGGGCCAGGCATTCTGGGATTACTAGGAAGGAGTGATGGATTTTTCCTTTTCCCTGGTCCATGGTCCTCTTAGTTGTCAAAGCCCGATATTTACTTCTGTTAGACTCTTGAATTAGAGACCTTTTATTCGGTAGAGGGCCCAATGGGCCTTATGGGCTGAGTATATTGCCCCTGTATCTACTTCAAAGTTTATTGTGTTCCCCTCCATTTCAAAAGTTACCTTGAGGTCAGGGAGAGGATCTGAGCCCGGACTTTCTTAGTATTCCTCCAGAGTCAGAATATCTGGCTGGCATGGCTGTCTCTTTCTAGGGCACTCTTTGGCCCAGTGTCCTTTTTCTTTAGAGTAGGCACATTGATCTGAGGCCAGGGGTGGCCTCTAGTGTGTGCCCAGGTATCCCTTCCTGTCTCTCTGTTTCTTAGTTTCTGGCCTATTTGTTGTTGTGACCAGGACCTTAGTCAATGCCTTAGTCTGTCTTTTGTTTCTTTTATCCTCACTCAGCTCCCTTCTCTTCCTCAGTTTCTCTCTTAAAGTATACCTTCTCGGGTTCTCTGACTAAATCCTTCAAAGTCATATCTTGCAATCCATCTAAGCATTGTAACTTTCTTTTAATATCCAGGGCAGCTTTCCCAATAAAGGCCATTGTGACAGATGCCTTTTGATCCTCTGCCTGAGGATCGAAAGGAGTATGTCTCTTATATGCCTACATAATTATCTCTAGGAACATACAGGGAGATTCATCAGGCCCTTAAATAATCTCTCTTACCTTGGCCAAATTAGTTGGTCACCTAGCGGCAACTAAGATACCCACTATTAGAGCCCGGCGATAAGTGGACAGATGCTCCCTACCTTCAAAGGTGTTGGGGTCCCAGTTGGGTCGTTTCAAGAGAAAGCCTGCTTTGAATATGTTGGGAAGTTGTGTCGGTCACGCATTTGGTCCGAGGACACTTTTTTCTAGCCTCCAGGAGGATTCTCTTTTGTTCCTCTGTCATGAAGAGAGTGCCTAGGAGTTGTTGGCAGTCATCCCAAGTAGGTTGGTGTGAAAACATCAATGACTTCACCAGACCTGAGAGCCAGGTTGGGTCCTCGGTAAAAGGGGGATTGTTATTTTTCCATTTATATAGCTCTGAAGAGGAGAAGGCCAATACTGGTAGGCTTCCATTTTTTTCCCCATGGCCATCGTCAATCATTGGCCCTTAGGGATGGAGGGAAGCAACACGGGAGTTCCAGGGTTTTCAATCATTTGCCACCAGCGAGTTCCTTTAGCAAGTCCAGCTTCCTCCAGGGGAGGAGGGGCTGTGTGTGACGCAGGGGAGTTATCTGGAGGGCCCTGGGCTGGCTTAGCGTCCTCCAATTGCGGAGAGGCTGAGTCAGCAGCTGGAGAATCACTTAGAGGGTGTTGGGGGTTGTGGGACAAGGGTAGAAGATAAGGAAGGGGAGGAGAGTCCAGTAGAGTCAAATCTTGTGACTCAGGGAGAACAGAGGGTGGAGGAGGAGGAGGAGCAGAGGGGTTGAGAGATCGTGGGGGAAGGAGTAGGAACGGGGACACAGCAAGGAAAGGCTTCACCCACGGAAGAGGAGATTTGCAGAGGTCCTGCCAAGTTAAGGTATATTCCTGTTTATCAGTATGGCTATGTGGCCCTGGCTGTAAGACAATATCTCTGTCTTTTTAAATTAGTGGTAAGTAGAAAGATCCTTCTAGGGGCCATCCGAATCCAAAGGTGGGCCATTCTGAGGCACACAGAGTCTGCCAGGTCCAGCGTTTTACTGAAAAAGAAACATTCTGAGCCCTTAAGCGGACTTTGGTCCATAGATCAAGGGTCAGGGACAGAGGCATTGAAGTGATCTGTCCCATAATGAAAGATACACAAACAGTAAAAGCAACGACACAGGACACAGACAAGAGAAAACAATAAAGACAGGCAATGGACGTCCAACACTGAGACCAAGACTGAGCAGGCGGCAAAACCCGATGGGCTGGCAATACCGAATCTGAAACAAAGTATCACTGAGTCGAGGGAACTATTATTCCTCGATTCCCGAGTCCTCTGTGGCCTCCCCCAGGGACTTGGCTTGTGGCTCTGTGACACGTCTGCCAGCCACCATCAAAGAGAGCTCACACACTTCATCGACAGCCATTTTGCCAAGCCCTAACCTGAAACCTGAAACCAGAAAGAGGCGCCTTACTTACCCTGAGAGTAGCCCATTGGGGTCTCTCGTTCACCGCTGCTGGATTTCGGTGGAACCTCCATATATAAAGATCGGAAGAGCATTGGGGGAAGAGACCACTAAGAGACTCTCTCATGCAAAAACAAAGGGTTTATTGGGGGTCCAGCATGCTGGGGCTCAGAGCTCATTTGAATAGAGTAGAGAACCCTGAGAACAGCTTAAGCAGAGCTTATACACTTTCCTTGAAGAGGGCAGGGAGGAAAGTTTATTGATGGGCCTGGGCGGGTGAGCAGTTTGCGTGCAACTGGGTGAGGGAGTACATTCTGAAGTTTGGCTGTTGGGGACAGCACATTCTGGGAAAAAGTTTAGAAAACACTTCTCAAGATTTCAACAGTGTTTTATTAAGCATACAGAAAAACAGGAAGTGACAAGAATCTATTTTATTAACATTTCACTACCAACTATACTTTGCCAGATTTCCTAAAGTCTCTATTGATATCTGCATTCCTACATATTTTCCCCAGTTCATCATTGTGATTAATTCTTCACATGTGCTGACATTTACATTCACTCAATACCCGAAACCCTATAGCTAAAGAACTTTTGGTCCAAATCCTATACTCACTCTCCTTTATAAACATACCGACTATCTTCCTAATACTCCTGACTATCCATTTTGACTGGAAGTTCTCTTTTAAAATCAATCATCCAAGTTACAAGGTCCTATGCTTAATACCGCAATCAAGGGCCCAATGCCCTTCTGGGCTTCAAATCTTACCTAGATTTCTGTTTTCAGATTCCTATATTTTACCTATATATTCTTGAAAATATCGCAGATTCCCAATACCATTATTCATCCAGCAGAATGATTTCTATTCCAAATCAAACCTGTTATTAACCCTAACCATACACTGTTCCTTCAATCTAACTTTAGAGAAGAGCAAGGACAGAGTTGGTCTTAAAATACAGGAATGTAGGGGATCTTCCAACTGCTGAGAAACTCAAAGGTCTATGCGCAAATGATCCCTAGAGAAGTTGTAGGCACCTATGAAGGAACTGAGAGAGCAAAAGTCATCTCTCATTGCAAACAACCTGGTCAGCATGAAGGGATGTGTCTGAATCAGCCTCTCTCTTCTTTATGTAGAGAAGAAGGACAAAACGAGGCCTCTGTGGAGAGCTGTTCCTGGTTACCAATGTTTGATATACCATTCTAACTTGTGAAAGTGTCAAAAAAATTAGGGACAGCCTCCATTTCATGGGACCTTTGGAAGCAAATGTTAGGACAATGTGCTTGCCAAGGCATTGAAATCATTCAGTTCCTGATGGAAGTGACCTCACCTCACATTCTTGGTGATGGAACTCTCTGAACTTGGGATCCAGGCATCCAGGCACACAAATCTAGTCCCAGGCCCAGTCCCAGTGGTCTCCCTTCTTTTGATTTACCAAGGACAGAGTCAGTCTTTCTTGGTATCTACTGATGTGAGGATGGCCAAATGCCAGGAAAGCTCTGAAGAGTGGCCTTGCCTGAGTAAGCAGGAAGTGGCTCACCGCTGTCTCCTGACAACTTCACAGAGTTGGCCAAGGAAACCAGATCTGAGACAGAACAGGCCATTTGATGGGAACATAGTACGGCCCACCAGTCAGAGGTCACACCCGATAGTCAGAGACCTACTTTGGGAAAGGAGGTGACTTTGTGGGTGTGAGTGTGTGTTTGTGATTTTGTCTCATGTTTTGAGAATAGGTAGGAAAGGCAGTTTGTTTGGTTTGGAGTGGACGATTTCTAACAAGTGATTTGACAAGGCGAGTGTTTTTAAGTCTGTGTATCCCACTGTGTCCATGGTTGTAGACATTAGAAAAGAGAATGCATCAAAGGATGTGTCCAGGCTAGTAGAAAGCTTACCAGAATTCTTTCTGCCCAATGTATGAAAGGAATGCGGCTTGCCTTATGGATGGGTAACACCTGCTATCTTCCTAAGTTCCTGTTTTCTTCCTGAATTCTGGCCACTCTCCAGAATAGGCTCATGATTTTGTGACCAAGATAAGTACCACCTCCAAGCTCTGTGACATGGCCATGTACTGGATAGCTGAAGGGAATGGTGAGCATCTCAGAAAATTCAGATATCAGTGTGACCAGGAAAGTCTCAGTGGAGAAACACTGCTTTGGGCCATTTGCTAACCTATTGTTCTGTTCCCCTGAATGTCAGGAAGGTCTTTGCCTCAGGCCACCCCTTTGTGAAGCCTAAAGAAAACAGTTTTCAAATGGAAATGAATGGGCATCACCTGTGGCTCTTTGCTTAATTGCTTTGGAAAGGGATGTGTCTGAATCAGCCTCTTGGCCCTGTGTGAGGTTGTGGCTTAGATTCTCAGCACCTGGTGGATGTAAAGAGAGATCCCATGTGTGCATCCAAAACCAAAATGGCCAAAAAGCAGTCCTTGTGGATGAAGTCTGTCGCCTTCCTCTTTAAAGTTCTTGAACTCCATCAAGTGAGAATAGGGATCCTTTGGGTCAAATGGGTTCTTCAAAGACCTGCAGAGGTGCTTGTGATTTCTCATGACTGCAAATCACATAAAAATATATACCTGACACTCAGTTTTCCACAAATTGGAGAAGCATAGAAGTATTAACGTCTAGCATATTTGATCACTCCTGTTTCACATGAAGGGTGTCCAGACCACCCTGAATTTACGCCAATGAGGGGCAAGGGAGTTATTTTGGACACTCTCTTGGACTCCGCCACTCATGGAAACCTTCCGCCAAAGGTTGTGATTAGTGTCTATATGGAAGAAGATGAGGGCCATATGGGAGGGTTTTGGTTTTAAATTTGGTCATTTGTGTCCAGTATGAAGACATGACCTGGACCACCTGGGCTTGAACTCTGGTGTGATTCCCCTTAGAGACTGAATTCAGAGAAGTATTGCCATGAATTTTGTTGGGATTTTAGGAGTCCACCCATGAGAATCACCCTTGGAAACTGAGATCTAGGCCCAGGTTGGCTTTCCACAGAGCCCTGGGTATCTCAGCCAGGATATCACATGATTTAATTCTGAAAGACTTGGCAGCCATAGTTGAGAGTCACAACACCCATGGACGTCACATTGTAGACCTCAATGGGCCTGGCTTCATGTGACATTTTGGCCACTCTTTGGGAAGCCTTGCCTGTGAGAGTTCTACAGAGCATTCATTGAAATGAGCTTCCTCACCATTTAATGGTTCCTGAATGAATTGAAACCCACAGTGCCTGCAACGTCATCCTTGAAAAATGCCTAGATAAATACCATGAAATTTTTGAAATTCCCATGACCAGGTGGCACTGGAGAAACTTTGGATGTCCTGTTGCTGATCGTAAATATGCAAGACAGTGCCTTGATTGAGTGGGTTTCATGAAAATGGTGTAGAACAGAGATGCCAGTATGTTGGAACCTGCTGAGTAGTGGGCCTAGAGCAGTGGTAGGCAGATGTGTGATAAAAAATTTGTGGTGGGGCCATGTGGATCTGCCATTGGCATCCAAATGGCTTGTGACTGACATGGTGCAGCCAGCAGACCCTTCCATGTAAAGGCTTCTTGTTATATGGAGATGTTTCCGGGCAATGTTCAGAATCAGGTTGCTATAGACATGTGGCCAAGCTATGTGGGATAGAAGCCTGGTTGGTGCATTCTCCTGCAGACCCTGACCAACCACACATGAAAGAATTGCCTCCAGAACTGTGTCCCAGTTGAACTTCTTTTATTTCATGAAGCAAATGCCAAAGTCCCAGTGCAGCAGCAAGAAACACCACGAAAAGTGGAGGATGACCAAATGGCTTCCCAATCCACATGGGAATACCCTTAGCCCCCAGTGGCCACAGTTTACTTACAAAGAGAGAATTCAGCACTGCTGCCTCATGTTCATTGGAAAATAAGAAATCATGTCCTCCAGGTCACATAGATGCAGACACAGCTTTGATGGTCTCACTAGAAAGAAGCTAAAGCTCCTGACAAAAACATATATTTCAAGTGCCCAAACTCAGAGGCAGTTTCTCAAGAAGTATTTAGGCCAGCAGAGCTCCATATATATGGAGTTTTTATCCTGTCCCATACTAGGAAAACTCCTCTACCACTTCCAAGGTTGTAAACTCCTGAGCATATTATTCACAGATTTTATTACTCTACTCCTCTAATTGTGTCTTACTTTGGGGGAAGGAAATGTCAAGGAATTGTTCTGGATGAGAGTGGGAAGATTTTGTTTAGCACATATTTGCATACACATTGGTTTCATTTTTCTATTTTACATTTGATATACTGAATCCCTGACACTAACACATACCCTACTAGATTCTGAATACTAATCCTAATATGATGGAGAAAAATAACCGAAACAGAATAGAAATACAAGCAGTTCAGAGGAGGCACGTTGTATACTTGGACTTGCCTTTTGCATTATATAGGGTAGGAGTTATAAATCTAGTAAATTTTTTGTTGAAATAGTTTTCCATGTGCTTTTACAGTTAACAAATATGTGAATTCCTGTCTCCCTTTCTCTGTATTCTATTCAGCACATGTATTTTTATATGCACATTTAGAATCCTACCTGGTATCACACGTACATTCTTGTGAGTTACATAACTTGGCAGATACAAAGTGTGAGAAGAGATCACTCCTCCTAAACGCTGTTTGAACTGAAAATTCAAACTATGGGTGAGCTTCCTAGTTGAAAAAAGTTATACTTAAATCCATATCCAGTAAAATGAATATTTTTGGATCTGTGGATGATATGTATTTCACAGTGTAATTCGATTGGCATATATATTGCTAATTTTTAAAATCTGCGTGTGGTTATATATATATATATATATATATATATATATATATATATTCTCTCCAGATATTTCAAAATATTTAATATATGTGTCTTATTATACACTCCCTAAATTCATTCATGAATATGTATGTGGATTTATAAAAAACTTTTCACAAGATTATTCTCAGAAATATTCATTCACCTGATATACGTATTTTTTTCCTAGTATTGAAAACTAACTTCAGTGAATGGTGCATATGAATCCTAATATTTCTACAGTAACTGATCCAGTTTCACATCAATGCAAGTAGATTCCTATGGGACATGATAAGTATTTTGAAGGTCATTTTTATTTCAACACTGGTACATTACTATTTTTTCAGTTTATGCACATTATAGGATATATATTTCATCCACAAGTTCACAAATTTATAGGCATATATTTCACTTTCAATCACTTTCTGCTTCAGAAAACACGTGTTCCGCCATGTTTCAAACTGGTCTTTTCATGAGACTTCTTTCAAAACACATTATTTTTGATTTCCATAATCACTTTTGAAGCAAAACTCACACACTCTTCATGATAAACCATAAGCCTAGGATTACAATTAGATGTATAACTAGTTGTTATGAATGATTCTATATCAATATATGATTTCTTGAGAGGCAAGATGGCCGCAAAGGGAGTGCAGTAACTCCGTGTACTGCGTCACTGTGAGGGAAAATGACGAGTTAGAACGGCTAAAAGCTATCTTGTTAGGAATTTCCAGCAAAATTGGGGTGCTCCAAAACCTAGTGGAAGGATTTTCATCGCACGAGGATCAGCTTCAGGGGCTCAAATGCGAGCGATCTGTCCGTCTGTATGGAGCGCTTCTTGTTCGGCAGATCACCCCATGGCTGGAGTCTGCGGCGCGCGCTGGGAAATGACAGGCTGGTGGCGCAGAGATACAGCAATGCTGATTCTGTGGGCTCCTGCCAGCTAGGCATTTGCTGAGCTCGGAGCTGAATTCTGGGTTGGAGACAGGGAAAGGAAACGGTCCAGGTTGGTTCTCCACACCGGTCAGACCACGGAGGAAGCCAGCGGCCACCATCTTGGAGAGCTGACGTCACCATCCTTGTTTTCGACTGATTGCAGCTCTTTCAGCTATAGAACAGGTAATTTCAGGCTGACAATTGTCTGCATCTCGCAGACAAATTGCTCAGACTTAGTGCTAAATAACCCGCGGAAACTGCTTCTTGGAGCCTGCTCCTATCAGAACACGCACCGAGCCCGGAGTGTCGGAGTTCCAGCTCCCGGAGCTGCTCTGGCCCAGGGCTATAGAACCCGCTGAAACTGCTTCTTGGAGCCTGCTCCTGTTGGAGCATGCACCAAGTCCGGAGAGGCCGAATTCTGGCTCCCGGAACTGTTTTGGCCCGGTGATAAAGAACCCGCGGAAACTGTTTCTTGGTCCGGGTCCTGCTGAATACTGTGGAGGCCAGAGGGGCCGAACAGAGCCGCCGCCCGGGCCCGTAACAGGTCCAGCGACCTGCCGGCGTGGTAGTCAAGAAAACCCGGAGGCAGCACTGGCACAGGAGCCAGCGGTAGCTGCACGGCGCGGGTCTCCCAGCTACCGCTCCCACCAGTGCTGACAACTGAGGTCTCTTGCACCGACTCGCCTCGGCGTGGGACTCACGGCTACCGCTCCCACCAGTGCTGACAACTGAGGTCTCTTGCACCAGATACAGGGGCGTGGCTACCAGAAGGTAAGCAAATTGGCTGGGGTTTCTCAGCCCCAAGCTCTACAAACTTAGGGCCTGAGGGAGGCCAACAAGAAGAGTGTGCCCAGGCACTAATGAAACAGCTGCTCCACGCGTGTGCAAGGTAGGCGGAACTGTGAACACCGACAAAACAGGCCCAGTGAACCGCCAGACACATCCCTCCGGTTGGGGGAGGGTCAGAGCCACCGGGCGCCTGCAAGGTAGGCGGACCCGCGACCCACCAGCAGAAAATGCACAGCAATCCACAAAGCGGCATAGCCACCCCCCGAGCCTACAAGGTAGGCAGACCTGTGACCTACCGGCAGGTCATGCCCAAAAACCTGCGGAGGGGCACAGCTGCCCCACGTGCCTGCTAGGTAGGCTGAACCGTGACCACCAACAGAACAGGCCCAGCGGCCGGCCAGACACATCGCCCCGCCCAGGTTGGGGGAGGGGCAGAGCCGCCGGGCGCCTGCAAGTTAGGCATACCTGCGAATCACCAGCAGATCAGGCCCAGCAACCGCGGAGCGGCAGAGCCACCCCCGGGCCTGCAAGGTAGGCACACTTGCCACCCACCGGCAGGTCAGGCCCAACAAACTGCGGAGGGGCACAGCTGCCCCACGAGCCTGCTAGGTAGGCAGAACCCTGACCACCGACAGAACAGGCCCAGAGGCCGGCCAGATACATCGCCCCGCCCTGGTTGGGGGAGGGGCAGAGCAGCCGGGCGCCTGCAAGGTAGGCAGACCTGCGACTCACCAGCAGATCAGGCCCAGCAACTGTGGAGCGGCAGAGCCACCCCCGGGCCTGCAAGATAGGCGCACTTGCCACCCACCGGCAGGTCAGGCCCAAGAAACTGCGGAGGGGCACAGCTGCCCCACGAGCCTGCTAGGTAGGCAGAACACTGACCACCAACAGAACAGGCTCAGAGGCCGGACAGACACATTGCCCCACCCCGGTTGGGGGAGGGGCAGAGCCGCCGGGCGCCTGCAAGTTAGGCAGACCTGCATCTCACCAGCATATCAGGCCCAGCAACCCGCGGAGCGGCAGAGCCACCCCCGGGCCTGCAAGGTAGGCGCACTTGCCACCCACCGACAGGTCAGGCCCAGCAACTCTCAGAGAGACACAGCTGCTCCACGCGCGTGCAGGGTAGGCGGAACCGTGACCACCGACAAAAGAGGCCCAGTGGACCGCCAGACACATAGCTCCGGTTGGGGGAGGGGCAGAGGCGCCGGGTGCCTGCAAGGTAGGCGGACCCGCGACCCACCAGCAGAACAGGCACAGCAATCCACAGAGCGGCAGAGCCACCCCCCGAGCCTACAAGGTAGGCAGACCTGCGACCCACCGACAGGTCAGGCCCAAAAAACTGCGGAGGGACACAGCTGCCCCACGTGCCTGCTAGGTAGGCTGAACCATGACCACCAACGGAACAGGCCCAGCGGCCGGCCAGACACATCGCCCCGCCCCGGTTGGGGGAGGGGCAGAGCCGCCGGGCGCCTGCAAGTTAGGCAGACCTGCAACTCACCAGCAGATCAGGCCCAGTGACCCGCGGAGCGGCAGAGCCACCCCTGCGCCTGCAAGGTAGGCAGACTTGCCATCCACCGGCAGGTCAGGCTCAGCAACTCTCAGAGGGACACAGCTGCTCCACGCACGTGCAATGTAGGCGGAACCGTGACCACCGACAAAACAGGCCCAGTGGCCCGCCAGATACATCACCCCGGTTGGGGGGGGGCAGAGCCGCCACCAGCGCCTTTTAGGTAGACATACCTGCAACCGACAGACAGAACAGGCCTAGTGGCCAGCGGAGGGGCAAAACCGCTGCTCACTCCTGCAAGGTAGGCGGACCTGTGACCACCGAAAGAACAGGCCCATCGAAAGTACAGGCACAGCGGCCTCCCGGCGTGGTAGGCACATTGCCTCAATTGAAGGAGGGGCAGAACCACCGCCAAAGCCTGCAAGGGAGACGATGCAGCTATACAAAAGCAATATAAATATATAGGGGGAAAAATCAATAACACAACAGTTTCACCAAGCAGAAAGAAACGCGATCAGTATGAAAAGACAAGGAAGAAAAGGACCACAAGCAATGCAGGTCAATTCAACTTTAGAAGAGGTAATATCTGCAGCAGATGGAATGTCAGATAAAGAATTCAGGATATACATGCTTCAGATGATCTGGAGTCTCAAGGAAGACATTAGACAGCAAAATCAGACAATGAAAGACCACTTCGACCACTTCGACAATGAATTACATAAACAAATCCAAGAAGCAAAAGATCAATTATTCAGGGAGATAGAGGTTATAAAAAACAAACAAACAGAAATCCTGGAAATGCAGGAAACAATAAACCAACATAAAAACTCAATTGAGAATACTACCAGCAGAGTAGAACACTTAGAAGATAGAACATCAGACAATGAAGACAAAGTATTTCAACTGGAGAAGAACATAGACAGCTCAGCAAAGCTGTTAAGAAACCATGAGCAGAACATTCAAGAAATATGGGATAACATAAAGAGACCAAACTTAAGAGTCATTGGGATACAGGAAGGTATTGAGGTCCAAACCAAAGGAATGAGCAATCTATTCAACGAAATAATACGAGAAAACTTCCCAGACTTGAAGAATGAGACAGAATCCCAAATCCTAGAAGCCTACAGGACGCCAAATGTGCAAAATCATAAGAGATCCACACCTAGACACATTATAATGAAGATGCCCAACATACAGAATAAGGAGAGAATTTTAAAAGCTACAAGAGAAAGGAAGCAGATTACATTTAGGGGTAAACCAATCAGGATAACAGCTGATCTTTTAACACAGACTCTGAAAGCTAGAAGATCCTGGAATAACATATTTCATACACTAAAAGAAAATGGGTTACAACCAAGAATTGTGTATCCCGTGAAATTAAGCTTCAGGATGGAAGATGAAATTAAAACCTTTCATGATAAACAAAAGTTAAAAGAATTTGCAGCTAGAAAACCATCTCTTCAAAACATCCTTGGCAAAATATTACAGGAAGAGGAAATGGAAAATGTCAATGAAAACCAACAGCGGGAGGTAGTACAGTGAAGGGGGGGGGATAATCAAAGAGGAAAACAAACCATGTTTAGTAACATAAATAAACCAATATGGCTGGAAGAACACCCATATCTCAATAATAACCCTAAATGTTAATGGCTTAAACTCACCAATTAAGAGACACAGGCTAGTAGAATGGATCACAAAACAAGACCCAACAATATGCTGCCTTCAGGAGACGCATTTGATAGGAAAAGACATACTTAGACTGAAGGTGAAAGGTTGGGAAAAATCATATAACTCATATGGACTTCGGAAACAAGCAGGAGTGTCCATATTCATATCAAATAAAATAGATTTCAAACCAAAGTTAATCAAAAGAGATGAAGATGGACACTACATACTTCTCAAGGGAACCATACACCAACAAGACATAACAATCATAAATATATATGCCCCAAACAATGGTGCAGCTATGTTCATCAAACAAACACTTCTCAAGTTCAAGAGTCTAATAGACCACCATACAATAATCATGGGAGACTCAACACACCTCTCTCACCACTGGACAGATCTTCCAAACAAAAGTTGAATAAGGAAACTATAGAGCTCAATAACACAATTAATAACCTAGACTTAATTGACATATATAGAATATACCACCCAACATCAAGCAGTTACACTTTTTTCTCAGCAGCACATGGATCCTTCTCAAAAATAGATCATATATTATGTCACAGGGCAACTCTTAGACAATATAAAGGAGTAGAGATAATACTATGCATCTTAACTGATCATAATGGAATGAAATTGAAAATTAACGATAAAAGAAATAAGGAAAAATCATGCATCACTTGGAGAATGAACAATAGGTTACTGAATGATCAATGGGTTGTAGAAGACATCAAGGAGGAAATTAAAAAATTCTTAAAGATAAATGAAAACACAGACACAACATATTGGAATCTATGGGACACATTGAAAGCAGTTCTAAGAGGAAAATTTATTGCTTGGAGTTCATTCCTTAAAAAAAGAAAAAACCAACAATTAAATGATCTAATACTTCAACTCAAAATCCTAGAAAAAGAAGAGAAAAACAACAGCAAAAAAAGTAGAAGACAAGAAATAATTAAAATCAGAGCTGAAATTAATGAAATCGAAATGAAAGAAACAATAGAAAAAATTGACAAAACTAAAAGTTGGTTCTTTGAAAAAATAAAAAAAATCGACAGACCCTTAGCCACGCTATCGAAGAGAAGAAGAGAGAGAACTCATATTACCAGCATACGGGATGAAAAAGGCAATATCACAACAGACACTTCAGAAATACAGAAGATTATCAGAAATTATTTTGAATCCTTATGCTCCAACAAAATAGAAGATAGTGAAGGCATCGATAAATTTCTTAAGTTATATGATTTGCCCAGATTGAGTCAGGAGGATATTGACAAGCTAAATAGACCAATATCAATTGAGGAAATAGAAGATACCATCAAAAGACTACCAACTAAGAAAAGCCCAGGACCGGATGGGTATACAGCAGAGTTTTACAAAACCTTTAAAGAGGAACTAATACCAATACTTTTCAAGCTATTTCAGAAAATAGAAAAAGAGGGAGAACTTCCAAATTCATTCTATGAGGCCAACATCACCCTGATTCCTAAATCAGACAAAGACACTTCAAAGAAAGAAAACTACAGACCAATATCTCTAATGAACCTAGATGCAAAAATCCTCAATAAACTTCTGGCGAACCGGATACAAAAACATATCAAAAAAATTGTGCAACATGATCTGGTAGGATTTATCCCTGGGATGCAAGGTTGGTTCAATATACGGAAATCAATAAATGTTATTCACCACATCAATAGGCTTAAAAATAAGAACCATATGATCATCTCGATAGATGTGGAAAAAGCATTCGACAAAGTAGAGCATCCCTTTATATTCAAAACTCTAGAAAAACTAGGGATAACAGGAACATACCTCAATATTGTAAAAGCAATCTATGCTAAGCCTCAGGCTAGCATCATTCTGAATGGAGAAAAACTGAAGGCATTCCCTCTAAAATCTGGAACAAGACAGGGATGCCCTCTCTCACCACTTCTGTTCAACATAGTTCTCGAATCACTGGCCAGAGCAATTAGACAGACGAAAAAAAATAAAGGCATAAAAATAGAAAAGAAGAACTCAAATTATCACTATTTGCAGATGACATGATTCGATACCTAGCAGACCCAAAAGGGTCTACAAAGAAACTATTAGAGCTAATAAATGAATTCAGCAAAGTGGCAGGCTATAAAATCAACACGCATAAATCAAAGGCATTCCTGTATATCAGCGACAAATCCTCTGAAATGGAAATGAGGACAACCACCCCATTCACAATATCCTCAATAAAAGTAAAATACTTGGGAATCAACCTAACAAAAGAGGTGAAAGACTTATACAATGAAAACTACAGAACCCTAAAGAAAGAAATAGAAGAAGATCTTAGAAGATGGAAAAATATACCCTGTTCATGGATAGGTAGAAGTAACAACATCAAAATGGCGATAATACCAAAAGTTCTCTATAGGTTTAATCCAATGCCAATCAAAATCCCAACGGCATTTCTTGTAGAAATAGAGAAAGCAATCATGAAATTCATATGGAAAAATAAAAGACCCAGAATAGCAAAAACAATGCTAAGCAGGAAGTGTGAATCAGGCGGGATAGCTATACCAGACTTCAAACTATACTACAGAGCAATAGTAACAAAAACACCATGGTACTGGTAACAAAACCGGCGGGTGGACCAATGGTACAGAATAGAGGACACAGAAACCAATCCACAAAACTACAACTATCTTATATTCGATAAAGGGGCTAAAAGCATGCAATGGAAGAAGGATAGCATCTTCAACAAATGGTGTTGGGAAAACTGGAAATCCATTTGCAACAAAATGAAACTGAATCCCTTTCTCTCGCCATGCACAAAATTAACTCAAAGTGGATCAAGGAACTTGATATCAAATCAGAGACATGGCATTTGATAGAAGAAAAAGTTGGCTATGATCTACATACTGTGGGGTCGGGCTCCAAATTCCTCAATAGGACACCCATAGCACAACAGTTAATAACTAGAATCAACAAATGGGACTTACTCAAACTAAAAAGTTTTTTCTCAGCAAAAGAAACAATAAGAGAGGTAAATAGGGAGCCTACGTCCTGGGAACAAATCTTTACTCCTCACACTTCAGACAGAGCCATAATATCCAGAATATACAAAGAACTAAAAAAATTAGACAATGAGATAACGAATAACCCAATCAACAAATGGGCCTAGGACCTGAACAGAAATTTCTCAGAGGAGGACATACAATCAATCAACAAGTATATGAAAAAATGCTCACCATTTCTAGCAGTCAGAGAAATGCAAATCAAAACCACCCTAAGATACCATCTCACTCCAGTAAGATTGGCAGCCATTAGGAAGTCAAACAGCATCAAGTGCTGGCGAGGATGTGGGGAAAAGGGTACTCTTGTACATTGCTGGTGGGACTGCAAATTGGTGCTGCCAATTTGGAAAGCAGTATGGAGATTTCTTGGAAAGCTCGGAATGGAACCACCATTTGATCCAGCTATTCCCCTACTCGGTCTATTCCCTAAAGACCTAAAAAGAGCACACTATAGGGACACTGCTACATCCATGTTCATAGCAGCACAATTCACAATAGCAAGACTGTGGAACCAATCTAGATGCCCTTCAATAGACGAATGGATAAAAAAAATGTGGCATTTATACACAATGGAGTATTACTCTGCATTAAGAAATGACAAAATCATAGAATTTGGAGGGAAATGGATGGCATTAGAGCAGATTATGCTAAGTGAAGCTAGCCAATCCCTTAAAAACAAATGCCAAATGTCTTCTTTGATATAAGGAGAGTAACTAAGAACAGAGTAGGGATGAAAAGCATGAGAAGAAGGTTAACATTAAAGAGGGATGAGAGGTGGGAGGGAAAGGGAGAGAGAAGGGAAATTGCATGTAAATGGAAGGAGACCCTTAGGGGTATACAAAATTACATACAAGAGGATGTGAGGGGAAAGGAGGAAAATATAAGGGGGAGAAATGAACTACAGTAGAGGGGGTAGAGAGAGAAGAGGGGAGGGGAGGGGGGAGGGGCGATAGTAGAGGATAGAAAAGGCAGCAGAATACAACAGACACCAGAATGGCAATATGTAAATCAATGGTTCTGCAACTGATGTGATTCTGCAATCTGTATATGGGGTAAAAATGGGAGCTCATATCCCACTTGAATCAAAGTGTGAAATATGATATATCAAGAACTATGTAATGTTTTGAACAACCTACAATAAAAATTAATTAAAAAAAATATATGATTTCTTATATATTTTCAGATATCAATTCAATACATTATTTAAAGGGGAACCAGTTATATTATTTATTAACTGTATGATCTATTCATGCATTATCTCTATATTCATAGACACAGGGTACACCTATTTTTACCCTCAATACTAATTTATACGTTTTCAAAATATTCCTCAAAAAATGGTGGAAGAAATACTCATGTCACCTGATCTATATATACATTTTATCACAGTAATATTCTGTACAAAAAAATCAAAGGTCACCCTTAAGTTTGTACCAAAGCCTAAATGGAAAGTGAGCATGGATTACTAAAACCTTCCATGTCCAGGTGGCCTAATGCTCTCAAATGTCAATCTTATTGGTGACTACATTTTTGTTTCTTCCTAAGATTATATATTCAACCTCAAGCCTGTTGAAAATGTCTAATCCTATCACTCACTTTATACTTTGCCTGATTTAGTAATGTCTCTATTTATATCTATTTTCCTACATATTTTCCCCTGTTCATCATTGTGACTGACTCTTCACTTGTGCTGACATTTACATTCACTGTCTACCTGAAACCCTATTGCTTAAGAACTTTTGGTCTAAATCCTATTCTCACTGTTCTTTGTAAACCTACTGACTATCTTCCTAATCCTACCGACTATCCATTTTTGAGTGGATGTTCTCTTCGACATTCAATCATCCAAGGTACAAGCTCCTATGCCATTGTATATAGATTTATCTGAGGGTCTCCTTTCATTTACAAGCAATTTCCCTTAAATAATTCAAAGCTAAGTGTACCAATTAAGGGCCCAATGCCCTTCTGGACTTCATATCTTCCATAGATTTCTGTTTTTATACTTATATTTCACCTATATATTCTTGTAAATATCATAGTTTCCCAATACCATTATTCGTCATGCAGATGGATTCCTAACCCCAAATTGAACATGTTACTAACCCAAAACCATACATTGTTCTCTCAATCGAACTTTACAGAACAGCAGGGACAGGGTTGCTCTTAAAATACAGGAAGTAGGGCATGTTCCAGCTGTTGAGAACATCAAAGGTCCATGCAGAAATGATCCCTTGAGAAGATGTAGGCAGCTATGAAAGACCTGAGAGAGAAAAGTCATCTTCTATGGCAAACAACCTTGTCAGCATGAAGGGATGTGTATGAATCAGCCTCTCTCTTCTTAATGTAGAGAAGATGGACCAAAACAGTGCTAGGTGGAGAGCTGTTCCCGGGTGCCCATGGTTTATATACCATTCTAACTTGTGAAAGTGTCACAGGAAGTAGGGGCAGCCTCCATCTCATGGGACTCTTGAAAGCAACTGTTAGGACAAAGTGGTTGTCAAGGCAATGACCTCATTCAGTTCCTGAAGAAGTGATCTACCTCACTTCCTTGGTGATGGAACTCTCTTAACTTGGGATCCAGGAAGCCAGGCACCCAGAGCCAGTCCAGTCCCAGACCCAGTAGGCTCACTTGTTTGAATTTACCAAGGAGAGTGTCAGTCTTTCTTGGTACCTACAGATGTGAGGATGGCCAAATACCAGGAGAGCTCTGCATAGGGGCCTTTCCTGAGAAAGTAGGTAGTGGTTCACCGCAGGCTCCTGACAACTTCACAGAGTTGGCCAAGGAGACCAGATCTGAGTTAGGACAGGCCATTTTGGGGGAACATAGTATGGCCCACCACTCAGAGGAAACTCCGGATAGTCACAGAGTTACATGGGGGAAGGAGGTGTCTTTGTGGGTGTGGGTGTGATTTTGTGGTTTTGTCTCATGATCTGAGAATAGGTAGGAAAGACGGTTTGTTTGATTTGGAGTGGACTTCTTCTAGTAAGTCGTTGGACAAGGCAAGTGTTTCTATGCCTGTGTATCCCACTGTGTCCGTGGTTGTAGACATTAGAAAATAGAATGCAACAATTGATATGTCCTGTATAGTAGAAAGATTCCCGGCATTTATCCTGCCCAATTTATGAATGGACTGCAGCTTGCCTTATCCATGGGCAACACCTGCTACCTTCCTAAGTTCCTGTTTCTTCCAGAATTCTCACCACTCTCCAGAATATTCTCATGGTTTTGTGTCCAAAATATGTACCACCTCCAAGCTCTGTGACATTGCCATGTCCTGGATAGCTGAAGGGAATGGCAAGCATCTCAGAAAACACAGATATCAGTGTGACCAAGAAAGTCTCAGTGGAGAAACCATGCTTTCGGCCTTTTGCTTATCAATTGTTCTGTTTCCCTGAATGTCAGGAAGGTCTTTGCCTCAGGCCACCCCTTTGTGAAGCCTGAAGAAAACAGTTTTCAAATGAAAATGAATGGGCACCACCTGTGGCTCTTTGCTTAATTGCTTTGGAAAGGGATGTGTCTAAATCAGCCTCTTGGCCCTGTGTGAGGTTGTGGCTTAGATTCTCAGCACCTGATGGATATAAAGAGAGATCCCATGTGTGCATCCAAAACCAAAATGGCCAAAAGAGCAATTATTGTGAATGAAGTCTCTCGCATTCATTTGTAAGGTTCCTGACCACCATCAAGTGAGAATACGGATCCTTTGGGTCAAATGAGTTATGCACAGCCCTGCAGAGGCTAGCCCATAGGTTTTTGGGTTTTCTCATGGCTCCAAATCATATAAAGAATCTATACCTGACAGTCAGTAGGCCTCAAATTGGAGATGCAGAGCAGTATTAACAGCTAGCCTATCTGATCACTCCTGGTTCACCGGATGGGTGTCCAGGCCACCTTGACTTTAGGCAAATGAGGGGCAAGGGAGCTTATTTTTGACACTGTCTTGGGCTGCACCCCTCATGAAAAACTTGAGCCAGAGGTTATGATAAGTGTCTATATGGAAGAAGATGAGGGCCATGTGGGAGTGTTTGGTTTTAATTGTGGTCATTTGTTTGGCGGTTGGAAGAGATAACTGGATCCACCAGGGCTTGAACTCTGGCATGATTCCTCTTAGAGACTGAGTTCTGGAATTTACCTCAAAGAAGTATTGCCATGAAATGTGTTGGGATTTTAGGAGGCCACGCATGAGAAGCCTCCCTTGAAAACTGAGATCGAGTGCCAGGGTGTCTTTCCACAGTGCAGTGAGAATCTCAGCCAGGATATCACATGATTTTATTCTGAAAGACTTGGCAGCCATAGTTGAGAATCTAAACACATATGGAACTCATATTGTAGACCTCAATGATCCTGGCTTCATGTGACCTTTTGGCCACTCTTTGGGAAGCCTTGCCTGTGAGATTTCTCCAGAGTTTTAATTTAAATGAGCTTCCTCACCACATAATGGTTCCTGCATTAATTGAAACGTACAGTGACTCCAACTTCATCCTTCAAAAATGGCTAAATAAATACTATCAAATTTCTGAAATTCCCATGACCAGGTGGCACTGGAGAACCTTTGGATATCCTGTTGCTGATCATGAGTGAAATAATTCCCCACGCAATGACACTTCACCGGGAGAATTCCAATTTTATTGCTCAAAGCTGTGTGCTTATATAGAACTAAGGGGGAGATGGTAGGGCTTAGATAAATGGCAGCAACCCGTTTATTGGCAAGTTCTTTCAGATATCAGCTCCAGAGCCCAGGAATTAGTTCTCATTGGGGCTAAGGTTCCCCACAAGTGAGATTTGAAATTGGCGCTGACGTGAGAGTTCACAAGGGTGGGAACTTTTTGCGCCACTGCAGAAATGAAGAAGGTAGGAAGAAGAAGTCCTTAGGCGCCATGTTGAGGTTTTTCTCTGGGGTATGGCTGCCATTTATTCTTTTCCCAACATTCCACCCTTTTTGTTTTCTTAGGAAGTGGGGCGTCGTTTGTCTGACCCGGCTGCTTCCTGCTGTGTCGGGGTGGTGTGGGGCCTAGAAAGAGAAGTGGAGGAATGCTCATGGAGCAGGTTTGGGATTATCATGGCAGCCAGAAATAAAACCCAGTGGCTATAGACAGCTACTTTCGTAGGGGTGAAGTCAATGAATGTTCCCTGAAGCCAAATTTGTCGATGACATGGAACTAGTCCTGGATGGAAGAGATTGTTGGTATCAGCCACTGGTCCTGTAACAGAGACTCTAGGAAATACTGGAAGCGTTGCCTGGACATGGCGTCACCAGCACCTGAAGAAGATCAGAGCAAATAAAAACAGAATGAAGATAAAAATTAAAGGAAATGTCATTTTTTGGCAGAATTTCCATGTTGGGGGACTGACATAGAAGAGGCCAAGGGCCATGAGAAATCTTAGAAGGTGGTAAAGACTCATGAATCCAGGATGGCAGATTAAGAGGTTCTCAGAGCTCGTTGTCTCCCGCTGTCTGATACCCATTGCATTCCATCATGCCTGGTAGTGAGCTTCATCACTGAGTTACTGTTCTCTTGGAGATGTTGGGGGTTCATCGGTCATCAGAGGCTGGTAGTGCCTAAGCAAAAGCTGGTTGAAAGTTTGATTAGGAATTTTTTGCAGTTGGGTTTGAGGGCACTTCATTTTGCAGGGCAAGAGAGCACAAAAAGGAGCATCCCAATAAGGGGCCCCAAGATATGTAGTAAGTACATGGCAAGATAGGATTGGAAGAACCCTATGATGGGATTGGAGGAGGTATGTTTGAGAAATTCGATCGATAATTCCTGCAATTTAACAACATTTTTTTTATTAGCCCAGATTCATTAACATAATAGCAAAATTCCTCTCTGAGGAATAGGCATGTAACCCCTTTTTCTGCAGTGAGAAGATCAATTGCCCTTTGGTTCTGTAAAGCCACTTGTGCCAATGATGTAACCTGCCACTGCAAGGAACCCAGAGACTCAGCCATGGTATTGAGTGTTTCCTGCAGTTTTTGGTGAAGGTCATTGGATGCCCATAGAGCATGACCTATAGCTCCACCAGAGAGTCCGAGACTCGTCACTGAGGTTGTTAAAATGAGGCCTACCAGAACCGGCAGAAAGACTACCTTACGGGTGCGGGAAGGTAGGGCCAACTGTCGGAATTCGGTGGGAGTATACAAAGATAGCTGAGGAACTACAGTAACCAAGAAACAGGTGCCAGAGACATTGATCGTTGAGGTACTTAAAGACCCATTACACCAGAGGAAATGTTCAGGTTGCCTAAACACAGGGCTCTATGGGGTGTTGTAGCTCAAGGAACAAACGGGTAAAGGATTCATTATTGGCAGGTGGAAACAGATGAAAGGAAATAAAGTATTGGTGGAATAACTTTCCCACAGTGGGTTACGTGTCACATGTAGGGTTTGTCCTTTTTAGAGAAATTGTAGGGTTTTGCTGGAATATTTTCTGCCGCTAATGGGACTGCTGCTAGAAGTGGACGACAAAGTGAAGCACAGAGAAAGCACTGAGAAGTAGGCAAAGAAAGACGGGTGGAGTTTAATAATCAAAACGTTTGGTGTAGCAAATTGAGCCATGTGGGAGAGGGACCTGAGGGGGTTGAAGGCTCTGAATCCTCTTTGGATGAGCTATGGATACAATCTCGAAGTTTTGATTCTGAGTCCTTAATGTGTTCGACTACCTGGATGGTTGCCTTAGGTGGCGTAATCAGGGTGCGGCCAATAGTCATCCACCCTGTGGGTCTGACTGAGGTTGTGTGAGCATAGACAGCAAACTCAACATAGCCCCAACGTTTGGCCTTGGGGTCAGGTTTATCTAAAGTATACCATCCATTGTTATTGGATGAAGAGCCTTTATGTCACTTTATGTAACTAGAAGTCCACCCTTCAGGGTAACCGAGTGAGTGGTAAGAATAGCTACCACGTTCATCATGGAACCTGCATGACCAATAGGGGCACCCATTATATATCTCAGGCCACCAATGACAATAATCTTTTGTTTGATCAAAAAGGAAGCAAATGAAAGGCCAGTTCCAGCTACCAGGGACGAAGGTCCTTGAAGGTGACAATTTTAGGGAAATAGAGGTGCAGTTGTGGATGAAGCAAGTAGTTGCATCCACTCCGCAGACCGTCTGCATGCCATGTTCTGAGTATCGTTCCCGAAGAGTGAATAAATGCATGGTAGGTGAGGAGGGTAAAGACCAGTCCTGACAGAGCACAGAAAATAAGCAGAGCACAAAAAACAAGCAGTTAGAGAAGACTAGGGTGTTGGGAGAGCTCATTGTGCCTTCTTTAAGAGGAATTGGGCTGCAAGGAAAACCGTGTGAGCCGCAACTTAAATGGGTGAGATGGGTGTGGAGAGCAGGAGTAAAGGGGAGGTTCAGGAGGTGATTCTTGGAGTTCCTCTGGGGTGGCCCTGTCGTCAGCATGTGGGGCCTCCTGGTGATGTGGCTTCAACCTAGACATGTGATTCCAGGGAGTGTGACGGTTGTCTGGTAAGGAGAGTTTGGCGGCGGTGGGGGTACAGAGAATGACAGGATAGGGGCCTTCCCATTTTGGGGCAAGAGTCCCTTTCTCCTCTGGGGTATTATAATTGACTAGACTAACAGGTGTTAAGGGAGGAGTGTTTGGAGAGGAGACTGGGTCCGGAAGAAGCCAGTCCTGATATTTCCAGAGTTCCGAGCGGAGATGAAGCAAGAGAGGCAAAGACAAATCTCGGGTGAGAGGTCCTTGTGAAATGACCAACGCAGGGGTTATAAGATGTCTTTCATACATTATCTCAAAAGGAGACAGTAAAGATGGTTTCTTAGGGAGAGCTCTGATTCGAAGCAAAGCCAAGGGAAGGAGTTTGACCCAGTCTAAGTTTAATTCCATTGTCAATTTGGTAAGGACTTCCTTTAGAGTACGATTTACCCTTTCCACATTCCCTGAAGCTGGGGGAAATATGGACAGTTGAAATGCCACTTGAAGGAGAGGGCTTGAGAGACCTTTTGTGTGATCCTAGAAGTAAACTCAGGGCCATTGTCATATTGTAGGGAAGTGGGCATACCAAACCTGGGGATGATGTCTGTCAGTAAGATTGAAGCTAAAGTGGAAGCCTTTTTATTGGAAGTGGGAAATGCCTCAACCAAACCAGAGAAAGTGTCCACAAAGACAAGGAGGTATTTAGTGTGCCATACTGTGGGCATGTTGGTGAAGTCTACCTGCCAGTCAGCAGAGGGAATGTGTCCCCGGGCTTGTTGGGAAGGGAAACGTTTGGGCCTTAAAGGAGTATGAGGGTTGGTCCGCTGACAGATCTGACAATTAGAGGCTATATTCTGTAGCATGGCTTGTCAGAGGGAGTGAGGAAGAAGAAACTCTGTAAAAAGAGGGTCAAAGACTGAGAATTGGAAAGGAATAGAGTATGAAGGAACTTGAAAAGATGCTTGTTCTTACTGAAAGAAGTAGGGGCTTCAGATGAGCTGTCTAAAGTGGCCATTATATGTCCACCATGGGGGCCATGATTGGAAGTGGTAGCAGCCATTCGTGCCACCTGGTCAGCTTTGGCATTGCCCTCAGTGATAAGAGAGCCATCCTTCTGATGGGACCTACAATGGACATCTCCCAACTGGGTGGGTAAGTGGGAGGCCTCTATCAGATTGGTTATAAGAGCTGAATTAGTGATCGCATTACCTTTGGTGGTAAGTAGGCCTCGCTTCTTTCAAATTGCAGCATGGGATAATAAGATATGGAAGACATATTTTGAATCATTTTAGAGGGTGAGGGGTTTGCCTTGTGCTAGAAGGCAGGCACGAGTGGATGCTATAAAATCAGCCTGCTGGTCTGTAGTTCCTGAAGGCAAAACTTTGGCCTCTATAATCTCAGTGGCTGAAAATACAGCGTATCCAGAGTAATGAGTTCCATTCTGCCTAAAGGAACTGCTGTCAGTAAACCAGATAAGGTCAGGCTTGGTGAGTGGTCTCTCAAAAATGGAAGAATGACAGGGGAGGAAATCATCTAAGTTTTCCAAGCAATTTTGAGTTGGTGTGTGAGACATGGGAGTTATTGGGAGCAGTGAGGCAGGGTTCAGTGCAGAGCAGGGGAGGAAAATAATATTAGAGTTTTCCAGAAAGGAAGTGAGGAGCGACAGAACTCTGGATGTAGGGAGGGTTTGAAGACCCTTTTAAGGTAAAAGATCTTTCAAGTGATGTGGGGAGTAGATAGTTCAAGGGGCCCCAAAAGTCAGATTAGAGGCTTCTTTGTGTAAAATTTGTCCAGTAGCCAGAGCTCTTAAGCAAGGGGCCCACCCACGGATGGAAAATAAGAAACCATGTCCTCCAGGTCACATAGATGCAGACCCAGGTTGATGGTTTCACTAGAAAGGAAGCTAAAGCACGTGACAACAACATATATTTCAAGTGCCCAACCTCACAGGCAGTATCTCAAGAAGTCTCTAGGACAACAGACCTCCATGTTTTTGAAGTGTTTACCCTGTCCCTTACTTTTGGAAACTCCTCTAACACTTCCAAGGTTGTGAAATCCTGATCGCATTCCATTCCAGATATGTATTCATGGATTTTCTAACTCTTCTCCTCTAATTGTGTCTTACATGGGGTGAAGGTGTTGTCAAGGTATTGTTCTGGATGAGAGTGGGAAGATTTTTGTGTACCACATATTTACATACACATTGGAATCATTTTCCAATTTTCCATTCGAAATACTGAATCCCTGTCAGTAACCCATACCCTAATAGACTCTGACTACTAATCCTAATATGATGGAGACAAATAACCCAAACATAATATTAATACAAGCAGTTCAGAGGAGGCATGGTGTATAGTTGGTCTTGCCTTTTGCATGATATAGTGTAGGAGTTATAAATCTTGTCAATTTTTTGTTGAAATAGTACTCCATGTGTTTTTAAAGTTAACACATATGTGAATTTCTGTCTCCTTTTTTCTGTAGCCAATTCAGCACATGTATTTTTATATGCACATATAAAATCATACCTGGTATCACACGTACATTTTTGTGAGGTGGCTAACTTGGCAGAAACAAAGTATGAGAAGAGATCACCCCTCCTAAACGCTTTTGGAACTGAAAATTCAAACTATGAGTGAGATTTTTAGTTGAACAACATTATACATAAATCCATGTTCAGTAAAATTAATATTTTTGGATCGGTGGATGATATATATTTCACAATGAATTTTGCTTGGCATATATATTGCTACTTCCTAATGTTTCTCTGTGTGATATATATATATATATATATATATATATATATATATATATATATATATATATATATTTTTTTTTTCCAAATATAAAATATATGTGTCTTATTATACACTCCCTTAATAATTCACTCATGCTCATGTATGTGGTTTTATAATCAAATTTTCATACGATTATTTTCAGAAATATTCATCCACCTGAAATACATATTTGTTTTCTAGTACTGAAAACTCACTTCACTGAATGGTGCAAACAAATCCTTATATTTCTACTGTAACTGACCCAATTTAACATCAATGCATGTAGATTCCAATGGGGCATGATGTGTATTTTGACGTTCATTTTATTTAACACTGGTACATTACTATTTCTTCAGTTTTTGTACATCATAGTATAAACATTTCATCCATAAGTTCACAAATTTAAAGACATTTGAAACACATTCAATCACTTCCTGCTTCAGTACACATGTATTCCTCCTTGCTTTTGACTGGTCATTTCATGAGACTTCTTTCCAAACACATTATTTTCGATTTCCATAATCAATTTTGAAGCAAAACTCACACACTTTATGATAAACCACAACCCTAATATTACCATTAGATGTATAACTTGTTGGAATGAATGTAGGTATATCAATATAACATTTACTGTGTATTTTCAGATATCAATTTATTCCAATTTCTAAAGTTGGAATCAGTTATATTATATATTCACACATGGTACACCTATTTGTGCCCCCAATACTAATTTATATCTCTTCTAAATATTGCTCCCAGAAATGGTGCAAAAAAGACTCATGTCACCTGATCTACATATACATTTTATCACAGTAATATTCTGGCCACAAAATGCAAAGTCACACTTACAATTGTACCAAAGCCTAAATGGAATGTGAGTATGGATTATGAAAATCACCCATGTCCATGTTGCCTAATGCTCTCAAATGTCAATCCTATTGGTGACTACATATTTGTTTCTTCCTAAGATTATGTATTCAACCTCAAGCCTGTTGAAAATGTCTAATCCTATCAATCACTTCATCATTTGCCTAATTTCCTAATGTCTCTAATGATATCTGCTTTCCTACATATTTTCCCCAGTTCATCATTGTGACTGACTCTTCAAATGTGCTGACATTTACATTTTCTGTCTACCTGAAACCCTATTGCTAAGGAAGTTTTTGTCCAAATCCTATACTGACTCTTTTTTCTAATCCTATCAAGTATCTTCCTAATCCTACCAACTATCCTTTTTTGACTGGATGTTCTCTTCAACATTCAATTATCCAAGGTACAAGGTCCTATGCCATTATGTATAGATTTATCTGAGACACATGTGCACAACATAATTCAGAGTAAAGTATCCCAATCAAGGATCCAATGCCCTTTTGGGCTTCAAATCTTACCTAGATTTGTGTTTTCATACATATATTTCACCTCTATATATCCTTATAAATATTGCAGGTTCCCAATACCATTATTCATGCAGCAGAATGATTCCTAACCCAAATCAATCATGTTATTAATCCTAACCATACTTTGTTTCCTCAACCTAACTTTACAGAAAAGCAAGGACAAAGTTGTTCTTATATAGAAATGTAAGAGATCTTCCACCTGCTGAGAACCTCAAAGGTCCATGCAGAAGTGAACCCTGGGGAAGATATAGAAAGCTATGAAGGACCTGAGAGAGCGAAAGTCATCTTTCATGACAAAAAAAAAAAAAAACAGGTCAGGATGAAGGGGTGTGTCTGAAGCAGTCTCTCTCTTCTTAATGTAGAGAAGATGGACCAAACCAGGCTTGTGTGGAGAGCTGTTTACGGGTGCCTATGTTTGATATACCATTCTTACTTGTGAATGTGTCACAGGAAGTAGGGGCAGCCTCCATCTATTGGGACACTTGGAAGCAACTGTTAGGACAAAGATGTTGCCAAGGCAGTGACCTCATTCAGTTCCTGAAGGAAGTGACCTATATAACTTTCTTGGTGATGGAACTCTCTGAACTTGGGATCCAGGAAGCCAGGTACCCAGAGTCATTCCCAGTCCCAGTCCCAGTGGCCACACATGTTTGGATTTACCAAGGACAGAATCGGTCTTTCTGTGTAACTACAGATGTGAGGATAGCCAAATTCCAGGAGAGCTCTGAAGAGGGGCCTTTCCTGAGAAAGCAGGTAGTGTCTCACTACTGGCACCTGACAACTTCACAGTGTTGGCCAAGGAGACCAGATGTGACATAGGACAGCCCATTTCGGGGAAACGTAGTATGTCCCATCAGTCAGAGGACACTCCGGATAGTCACAGACCTACTTGGGGGAAGGAGTTGACTTTGTGGGTGTGCGTGTGAGTTTGTGGTTTTGTCTCATGATCTTAGAATATATAGGAAAGTCGGTTTGTTTGATTTGGAGTGGACTGTTTCTAGTAAGTCTTTTGACAATGCGAGTGTTTCTATGTCTGTTTATCCCACTGTGTCCGTGGTTGTAGACATTAGAAAAGAGAATGCATCAATGGATGTGTCCTGTCTAGTAGAAAACTTCACAGCATTCATCCTGCCCAATTTATGAATGGACTGTGGCTTTCCTAATGGATGGGCAACAACTACTATCTTCCTAAGTTCCTGTATGTCTTCTTGAATTCTGGCCACTCTCCAGAATAGGTTCAGGGTTTTGTGTCCACGATATGTACCACCTCCAAGCTCTGTGACATGGCCATGTACTGGATAGCTGAAGGGAATGGGATCATCTCAGAAAACTCAGATATCATTCCAGAAACCCTGCAATGGGCCATTTGCTTATCTATTGTTCTGTTGCCCTGAATGTCAGAAAGGTCTTTGCCTCAGGCCACTCCTTTGTGAAGCCTGAAGGAAACGGTTTTCAAGGGGAATTAATGGGCATCATCTGTTGCTCTTTGCTTAATTGCTTTGGAAAGGAATGTGTCTGCATCAGACTCTTGGCCATGTGTGAGGCTGTTGCATAGATTCTCAGCACCTGATGGATCTAAAGAAAGTTCCCACGTGTGCTTCCAAAACCAAAAATGGCCAAAAAAGCAGTCATTGTGGACGAAGTCTCTCGCCTTCCTCTGTAACGTTCCTAACCTCCATCAAGTGAAAATAGGGATCCTTTTGTGTCAAATGAGTTCTCAAAACACTGCCGATGATAGCCCATATGTGCTTGGGTTTTCTCATGATTCCAATTCACATAAAGAGTCTATACCCGAGAGTCAGTAGGCCTCAAATTGGTGAAGCAGAGCAATATTTATGGCAGGCTTATTTGATCACTCCTGGTTCTCAGGAAGGGTGTCCAGGCAACCCTGACTTTAGGCAAATTATGGGCAAGGGAGTTTATTTTGTACACTGTCTTGGGCTGAGCCCCTCATGGAAACCTCCAGCCACAGGTTATGATGAGTGTCTATATGGAAGAAGATGAGGGCCTTGTGGGAGTGTTTTGGTTTTAATTGTGGTCATTTGTGTAGTGCTTGGAAGTGATGACAGGGTCTACCTGGGCTTGAACTCTGGTGTGATTCCCCTTAGAGTCTGAGTTCTGGAACTGATCTCAGAGAAATATTGCCATGAACTGTGTTCAGATTTTAGGAGGCCACGCATTGGATTTCCCCTTGGAAACTGATATCAAAAAAGAAGGGTGACTTTCCACAGAGCCTTGGAATCTCAGCTAAGATATCACATGATTTTATTCTGAAAGATGTGGCAGCCATAGTTGACAGTCAGAACACCCATGGACGTCACATTGAAGACCTCAATGGGCCTGGCTTCATGTGACCTTTTGACCACTCTATGGGATGACTTGCCTGTGAGATTTCTCCAGAGATTTCATTGAAATGAGTTTCCTCACCATTTATTGGTTCCTGAATGAACTGAAACCCACAATGCCTCCAACTTCATCCATGAAAAATGGCTAAATAAATACAATAAAATTTTTGAAATTCCCTTAACCAGGTGGCACTGGAGAATCTTTGGATGTCTTTTTCCTGATCATGAGTGTACAAGAGAATGCCATGATTGACGGGGTTTCATGAAAATGGTGTAGAACAAAGATGCCAGTAAGTTGGACCCTGCTGAGTAGTGGGCCTATTGCAGTGGTGGGCAGGTGTGTGATAATACATCTGTGGTGTGGCCAGGAGGATTTTCCATTGCCTTCAAAATGGCTTGTGACTGATATGGTGCAGCCAGCAGACCCTTCTTGTTACATGGAGAGGTTTCTGGGCAAAGTTCAGAGTCAGATTTCTATGGACAAATGGGCAAGCTTTGTGAGATAGAAGCCTGGTTGGTGCATTCTCTGTCACCACAAGTGACAGAACTCCCTCCAATACTGGGTCCCAGTTGAACTCGTTGTATTTCATGAAGCAAATACCAAACTCCCAGTGCAGCAGCAAGAAACACCACGAAAAGTGGAGGATGACCAAATGGCTTCACAGTTCACACGGGGAGACACTGAGCACCAAGTGGCCACAGTTTACCTATAAATACAAAATTCAGCACTGCTGCCTCATGTTCATTAGAATACAAAAAACCATGTCCTCCAGGTCACGTAGATGCAGACCCAGCTTTTATGGTGTCACTAGAAAGGAAGCTAAATCTCCTTACAACAACATATATTTCAAGTGCCCAACCTCAGAGGAAGTTTCTCAAGAAGTCTTTAGGCCGGCAGAGCTCCACGTCTTTGGAGTGTTTACCTGTTAGACCAGGACGCTAGAAAAGACCACTGACTCAAATTAAAATCAAATAAAATTAAGCTTATTATTTCCACCGGCCGTGCTGCCTCTCCCTCCCAAAATGGTGGGAACAAGACAGCATCCCCAGCTTTCCTACAGCCCAGTTTTATAGCCCAGAAAGTTACACAAAAGGGGGGTTACAGATAACAGAACTCTGATAAACATCACATTAAAGGTAGTTTACAATTTTTTTGCTGTCCCTACATCAGAATTCATGAGGACCATTAGAGCCTCAGAGAGGGTTGTTGTCTGGCCAGAGAAGGCAAATATTTATGATGTGTCACTAAAGTTTCAGAGAGGGCTGCTATCTGGTCAGAGAGCTGGGCATGCGTGAGTTCAAGACGTGGGCAGGCATTCCACGCAGGTTCAGAATTTGAAGTAATTTATGGTAAAGCCAAAATTATCTTTTCATGGCTTTGTGGCATGATGGCTCCCAATTTTAATAAAAGATCAGGTTGGGTCTACAATTTCCCCCTTTTCTCTGTGTCCCTTTCAAATCTTTGATAGATTATGGGAAGAACACTGAGGAAATTTTTATCCCTCAGATAAGAGTCTCCAAAATTTTACAACTCACCCAAAACCGATCTCCCTGATTTTACCTGACTTAATTAATTATTTATATTGATAGTCTATTTATCTTTCTCTCCATTGTTGTAAAAAGAGTGGCATCACTAATTTTTTCTTCTTCTCTCCTGAGACAGGGTGACGTGAGTGGGCTCGTCGTGAGGGACATGAGTTGACTATTAGAAGTCAGTTGAGAGACATGAGTTGCCCTTTAGAAGTCAGTTCGGTTTGAAGTCAGGTTGGGGAAGAACAGGTTGTAAAGTCATCTGTGAATGGATTCTTCTATGAGTGAAACAAAAACCATGAGTACTGAATAAATGTTGCAGCAGCTGGAACATGTCACTGTATAGAAATTCCCTCACCAGTCTTTAATATCCCCAATTATCAGGACTGTCAACTTAATATTTAACTTTAAGTGTTACAGTTGGCCCTCCCAATAAGACACAGTTTAATAATTTAATGTCATCTGATCTTGTAAAAATCCTTTTACTAGTATGACCTCTGCGTCTAATAGAGAAACCTTTAATTCTGTTACTCAGGGCTGGATAATCGTACTAGCAAACACCAAGCCTACCTGTGTAGGTTAGGAATATCTGTAGGTCTTAAACTGAAAACTTCTGCCTGTGGCAGCTCTTCTTGATAGTCTCTTTTTATAAGTATTAGGCATTCCTGTGTGAGAATCCTTCTTTGTAGCCTCCAGTCTTACTTATTTTGGGAGGATAAGATAAAGTGCATACCTTAAAATTTTATTATTATTATTATTATTATTATTATTATTATTATTATTATTTAAAATGCCCAGGAGTGGCTGTATTTTGGTCTTAACTGTCTTTGCTAAGTGTTTAAGATGAAGCAGTCAAACTGACTTTTGTTTCTATCTATTGTTAACAGTCAGCTGAGCTTTTGTGGGAATCAATTCTGGGGAAACTTGAGAGGAGATTCTCAGTTCTGCTAGTGCCATTTGCGCTAGGTGGGTCCAGGTCTTGCTTGACCATTTGGCTTCCCTCAGAAGCATCAGGGATGTCTCCTTTCTCTGATGACTCTCCTCTTTGTAACAAATGCACTGATTGGCTTTCTGTTCTCCAGTGGTCTCATTAATCTCCCTGATCAGGAGGTTATGTGGCCCAGAGTTGCAAAGCTCTTTAGAGAAGTCCCCTGTTCCCTGGATTCAGACTGACTCAGAGGGCAAGAGCCAAATATTGGTTTTCTTGGCCCTTTTCATTTAACATTCATTTTAAATCCTAATCTTAAAAATCCAGCAAATAAATTTTAACAGCCTTACATTAAGAGTACTGGGCTTTAATGTCTATAACTTTATAATTACCTTTTTATTAATTGGGATCTGTATTATTCTGTCTGTATTGTAGTTGATGACTTATTATCTTGAATAAACCCATGTTGTGTTCTTAAAGCAACACATTTGTAAAACACTAACAGGGAATCTTTAGATCACTTATAAGAAAATTTCAAACTAAAATTAACAAAAGTAAAAATACTTAGTTCGTGTAATATCTTCCCTGAATTTTTTGGCTGAATTATACATTATATCCCCTGTTTGAGATCCTAGGAATATTGACAATAAAAAAACTTTTTAACATAACTTTAAAGAAATATTATCTGACCTAATCGTTTCATAGTCATTCTCACATGTAGTAAGATGGGACACACAGCCTTATCTCAGGAAAGGCAGGGCTCTTTATAAATCTTAACTATTTTAGTTCTAAAGCTGATCTTTATTTTTAAATATCATTTGACAATGTTTAAATAAATTGTTTGAGGTCACATGAACATTAGCTAACACCATATGATATCACATTTAAAACATGAATTAAAGAAAGGCTGAAAGTTTTTAACCTTTACAAAGATTAGGCTCTAATTAACTTAAAAATACATTTAAATTGTTCCCCAATGTAAAAAGTAACATAAAAATTTACATATCTTATTGATAACAGGTAAATAAATCCACAATATATTTTTTACCACACAACTTCAGAGCACCAGCTTGATATAATACTCTTTAAACGTTTCTACCTTACAGACTTCCATACCTGTAAGATATGAAAACATTAATAGCATAACAATTACATTTATGTTTCTACATTAATCAAGTTTGGCTTTTAAAGAAATGGCAGTACAGTGCTCTAAAATAACAGTTCTTATTTAATCAGTTGTTTAATTTTTATGGTTGCTTGCTCTAGAAAATATAAATCTTAATAAACTCAATGTTATGGGTAAACTTATGTTTTAAGAAATTTTTGTCTCATTAACACATGACTGATTTTTACAATCTTATACAGAGTTTACTAAAAAAAATACAGATCTTAGTAAATCAATCAGATATCTAACAAAAGTACTCATGAATGAGTAATCCCATATCAAATTTACTTTACTTATTTATCAAAAAGTTAGAGAAATGTATTGAACAGTGTAAACCATTTTTATGTTGAAGGAAAGGTACTAGAGCCAAGGCATATTAGACATTTTGTAGATGTTAATATTTTGTTAGATGTTTGAACACCTAGAAAACTTTGTAAGCTTAAATTTAAAGACATTTGTTTTTATCTCTTTATCCAATTTAAATTGAAACATTTAAATCACGTGAATTAAAGATCTTTGGATCCACTTTTTTAAAATTTGTTTTTACGAGCGCTATTTTTTTATGAGCGCTCCTTATATATGTTAATTTGTGTATCATATATATGATATACGGATATATGTATATATAGACATACAACACATAACAATTTGTGCACACATAATAATAGTAAAGGCCTTGTAGCTTTTCGTAGTTGAAATCTTTATTGCAATGTTTCAAAAAGTCCACAGTTGGTCAAAGATAGAACTGATCAGAAAAACATTAACCTAGGTCTGTATGCTCAAAATCATGAGGTCAAAAAACATAAAGTATCTAAGAAAAAAATAAGAGTCCTAGAAAAAATGACTTGCCAGTAATTAGTAAATAACATACAATTTACCTTTTTTTCCCTTAGACCTCAAATCACTCTCCTACAAAGCTTGCAGGCTTCTTTCATTTGCATTTCAACATAAGTCATGGCTGAGGTCTGGAAGGAGCAGCAAAAAAACTGCTATTCTGAACAGACATCTCAGGACTAAGGCATTTTAACCATAATTTTCAGGTTCAGATGTTGAAAATTATGATACAAGTTTAAGATACAATTCACAAAATTTTATATCTTTACATCTTGTTTTGTCAACAGACACCATACTATGATTTACTATTTATGTCCAAATTAATGCACTGGTACACACAGTGACATTTTCCCAGGCTACCCAATTCAAAATTGGTGAAAAAAAAAAAAGACCATATGATTGGGAAGTTTCTTGCCAACTTGGAAGTAGAGTTCTTCAGTTATCCATCCTAAGTATTTAAGTTCTCTGGCATGAATTATCTGAAATCATAAACTAAACAATTACCTAAACCCGACTTTTTACTCCAAGATTGTGCAATGCTTCAAAAACCCATTCAGTTACCAGATTGTTAAAATAAAACATCATCATTTAGACACACATTCAGCTAAGATCATTCCCCAAAAACAATTTATAATATCAACACATTATTGCAGATGTCTTAAAGGGCCAGAAACTAAGACACAATACAGACAGAAAGGAGGTCCAGACTATGGCTGTCAGACAGAACCCTTTAAACCAGAGCAGATAAGAGAAAAATCTCCTACAGCAGTGGCACCATAGATGTCCCCACAAGGGGACCAGATGTTTTCACAGAAGGGCAACCTGAAGTGTAAAATAAAGTGTCTCCATGGTGACTTTACTGCATTTAGTGTCACCTTTTTCTTTTTCTCTTTTTTTAACAAGACAGAGGTGGCATAATCCTTACAGTGCAGGGAAGGAAGGAGGTAATTCCCTGAATCAACAGGGCTTTGGCAGCTGCTGGGAGTCCCTCAGTTTCCCCTTTTACATACAGGATTAGCTCCTCTGATTCAGTTCCACATCAAGCATGCTCTATCTCCTAACATTTCAGTAGATAGCTCTCACAAAGTTCCGGGGCGGAGGGGGGGTACAAGATTTGTAACGTAAAGTTTGGTTCCTGACCTTGAAGCCAATTAATACAAATTTAATAATGAGGACTGGGTTTTGAGAAAAAGAAAAAAGGAGTTTTATTGCTTGGCTAACAAAGGAGAAACACAGGGGACTCTGCCAAAGTTGTGACTCTCTTTATCTGGAGGGACAAGGGGTTTTAAAGGAGTTTCACTTGTTAACCTGGGAGATACTCAGTTCTTAGGTCCCCAGCAGGCATAGCCCTCTGCAATGGGTGTGCTCCAGGCAGCCAGCTAGGGGCTTCTATCATCCTGCTTTACAATGGGGGATAAAGTTCATTGCAGTTCCTTAAAACACAGTCCAAAGGGGTGTCAGGCTTAATCTCTTTATTTCTGATTTTCATGTCCAATATACTTAAGTTTTTACCACCAATATCACACAACAAAACAAACAAAAACAAACAAACAAAAAACCAAAAAATAGAACACAGAACACAAAAAAACAGAAACCCAGCGCCTAAACACAGAAACAGGGCAAGAGTGCAACATCTTGCTAAAGCTCCAGGGTAGGAGCGCATGCGTGCCCGTCGGCACCTCTCTACAGTTCCAGAGGAATTCCCTACAGAACAGAACAGAGGACAGAAAGATTCTCGTTACTGTCCTGGACAGAAGTATATGTGAGCCTCCCCGTGCCACATCTCTGTCATCAGAAGAGATCTCCCTTAACCAGATATCAGATGTTATAAAGGAGCCACTTACCTATGGAGGCGTCCTCCATCAGGTGCTTGCTAATAGTTTTAGTGCAGAGGTTCACTGCATTGCTCCCTGGACTAAAGGCTCTCTTCCAAATATAAAGAAGATGGACCAAATCAGGCCTGTGTGGAGAGCGGTTCCTTGGTGCCTATGGTTGATATACCATTCTAATTTGTGAAAGTGCTACAGAAAATAGGGTAAGCCTCCTTCTCATGGTACACTTGAAAGCAACTGTTTGGACAAAGTGGTTGCCAAGGCAGTGACCTCATTCAGTTCCTGAAGGATGTGACCTCACTTCAATCCCTTGGTAATGGAACTCTCTGAACTTGGGATCCAGGAAGCCAGGCACACAGAGTCAGTCTCAGTCCCAGTCCCAGTGTCTCACTTGCTTCGATTTAGCAAGGACAGAGTCAGTCTTTCTTGGTACCTACTGATGTGAGGATGGCCAAATGCCAGGAGTTCTCTGAAGAGGGGCCTTTCCTGAAAAAGTAGGTAGTGGCTCACAGCTGGCTCCTGACCACTTCACAGAGTTGGACAAGGAGACCAGATCTGAGACAGGAAACGCCATATCGGGGGAACATAGTATGGCCCAGCAGTAAGAGGATACTCTGGAGAGTGAGAGACCTACTTGGGGAAGGAGGTGCCTTTGTGGGTGTGGATGTGTGTTTGTGGTTTTGTCTCATGTTCTGAGAATAGGCAGGAAAGTCGGTTTGTTTGGTTTGGAGTGAACTGTTTCTAGTAAGTTGTTTCACAAGGCGAGTGTTTCTATGTCTGTGTATCCCACTGTGTCCGTGCTTGTAGACATTAGAAAAGAGAATGCATCAATGGATGTTTCCTGTCAAGTAGAAAGCTTCCCAGCATTCATCCTGCCCAATTTATGAATGCACTAGGGCTTGCCTTATCGATGGGCAACACCTGCTTTTTTCCTAAGTTCCTGTTTTCTTCCTGAAATCTAGCCACTCTCCAGAATAGGTTCATGCATTTGCATCCACGATATGTACCACCTCCAAGCACTGTGACATGGACATGTACTGGATAGCTGAAGAGAATGGCAAGCATCTCAGAAAAGTCAGATATCACTGTGACCCAGAAAGTCTCAGTAGAGAAACCCTGCGAAGGGCCTTTTGATTACCTATTGTTCTGTTGCCCTGAATGTCAGGAAGGTCTTTGCCTCAGGCCACGCTTTTGTGAAGCCTGAAGAAAACAGTTTTCAAACGGAAATGAATGGGCATCACCTGTGGTTCTTTGCTTAAATGCATTGTAAAGGGATGTGTCTGAATCAGCCTCTTGGCTCTGTGTGAGCCTGTGGCTTAGATTATCAGCACCTGATGGATCTAAAGAAAGATCCCATGTGTGGATCCAAAATCAAAATGGCCAAAAAATCAGTCATTGTTGATGAAGTCTCTCGCATTCCTCTGTAAGGTTCCTGACCTCAATCAAGTGAGAAAAGGGATCCATTGGGTCAATTGAGTTCTTCAAAGCCTTGCAGATGCTAGCCCATAGGTTCTTGGGTTTTCTTATGAATCCAATTCAAATAAAGAATCTAAACCCCACCGTCAGTAGGCCTCAAATTGAAGAACAGAGCTGTATTAATGGCAGGCATATTTGATCACTCCTGGTTCACAGGAAGGGTGTCCAGGCCACTCTGACTTTTGGCAAATGAGGGGAAAGGGAGATTATTTGGGACACTGTCTTGTGCTGCGCCTCTCATGGAATCCTCCTGCCAGAAGTTATGATGAGTGTCTATTTGGAAGAAGATGAGTGCCATTTGGGAGTGTTTTGGTTTTAATTGTGGTCATTTGTGTGGTGGTTGGTAGAGATAATTGAGTCCATCTTGTCTTGAACTTTGGTGTGATTCCCCTTAGAGACTGTGTTTTGGAACTGACCTCTGAGAAGGTACAAGGTCCTGTGTCATTGTATATCCATATTTCTGGGACATCTCTACGGAACGTAATTCAAAGCTAAGTATACCAATCAAGGGCCAAATGAACTTCTGGGCTTCAAATCTAACCTAGATTTCTGTTTTCATACTTATATTGAAAGGTAAATAAAATAGGTACTTGTCACTTCCTGTTTTTCTGTATGCTTAATAAAACACTGTTGAAATCTTGAGAACTGTTTGCTCTTCTTGTTCCCAGAATGTGCTGCCCCCAACTGCCAAACTGCAGAATGTACTCCATCAACCATTTGCACGCAAACCGCCCACTCGCCCTTACCCATCAATAAACTTCCCTCCCTGCCCTCTCCAAGGAAAATATATAAGCACTTCTTAAGCTGTTCTCAGGGCTCTCTGCTCTGTTCAAGCGAGCTCTGAGCCCTTGCATGCCGGACTCCCAATAAACCCTTTGCTGTTGCATTAGACAGTCTCTTGGTGGTCTCTTTCATCGATGCTCACCCGACCTTTACTTCTGGTGGCCCCAGCGAGATCCGGCAGCTGCAGATGAAAGACCCCCAACGGGATGCTCTGGGGGTAAATAAGGCCCCTCTTTCTGGTTTCAGGATTCAGGTTAGGGTTTGACAAAATGGCTATTGGTAAAGAGCGTGAGCTCTCTCCCACGGTGGCTGACACACATGTCACAGAGCCACAGGCCATGTCCCTGGGGGATGGACTCGGGAAATCAAGGAACCATAGTCTCCTCGACTCAGTGATATTTTCTTTCAGATTCGGAATTGCCAGCCCATCAGGTTTTGCCGGCTACTCAGTCCTGGTCTCAGTATTGGACGTCCATTGCCTGTCTTTATTGTCTTGTCTTGTCTGTGTCATGTGTTGTTGCTTTCACTGTCTGTGTATATTTCATTATGGGACAGAGCACTTCAATGCCTCTGTCCCTGACCCTTAATCACTGGACCAAAGTCTGCTTAAGGGCTCACAATCTTTCTTTTTCATTAAAACACCAGACCTGGCAGATTCTGTGTCTCAGAATAACCCACCTTTGTAGTCGGATGGCCTCTAGAAGGATGTTTCTACTTCGCACTAATTTGAAAAGTCTGAGATATTGTCTTTCAGCCGGGACCACATAGACATCCAGATCAATAGCCATATATCTTAACTTGTCAGGACCTCTGCAAATCTCCTCCTCCATGGGTGAAGCCTTTCCTTGTCCCTGCACCCACTCCTACTCCTTCCCCTATGATTCTATCTCTCAAACTCTCTGTTCCTCAACCTCCACCCTCTGTTCTCCCTAAGTCTCAAGACTCTACTCGTCCTTATCCTCTGCCCTTGTCCCCCAACCCCCAAAACCCTGTAAGTAATTCCCCTGCTGCTGACTCAGCCTCTCCACCATTCGAGGAAGCCAGAATGGCCCAGCGCCCTCCAGATGACTGTCCCATGACACACACATCGCCTCCTTCCCTGGAGGAAGCTGGCCCGGCTAAAAAATCTCAGAGAACTCGCCAACGTTTTCACACCTGCCTACTTGGAATGACTGCCAACAACTCCTAGGGACTCTCTTCATGACAGAGGAATGAGAGAAAAACCTCCTGGAAGCTAGAAAAAAATATCCTCGGACCTGATGGGCGACCAACACAACTTCCCAACATAATAAAAGCTGCCTTCCCCTTTAACCAACCCAACTGGGACCCCAACACCTTTGAAGATAGGGAGCATCTGTCCAATTATTGCCAGGCTCTAATTGCGGGTATCCAAGGGGCCGCTAGGTGAACAACTAATTTGGCCATGGTAAGAGAAATTATTTAAAGGCCTGATGAATCTTCCTCTATGTTTCTAGAGAGAATTATGGAGGCATATAAGAGATATACTCCTTTCGATCCTCAGGCAGCAGATCAAAAGGCATCTGTCACGATGGCCTTAATTGTTGAAGCTGCCATGGATATTAAAAAAAAAAAGTTAAAAGAGAGATTTAGTCAGAGAAGCCGAAAAAGTATACTATAAGAGAGAAACAGGGAAAAAGAAAGGGAGCAGAGGGAGGATGAGAGAAGCAAAAGAAAGACTAAGGCATTGACTAAGATCCTGGTCACAACAAGAAAGAGGCCAGAAATTAAGACATAAGGTGACAGGAAGCGATACCTGGGCCCGTGCCACAGGCCACCCTGGCCTCAGATCAATGTGCCTACTGTAAAAAAAAAGGACACTGGGCCAAAGAGTGCCCTATAAAGAGACAGACATGCCAGCCAGCCATTCTGACTCTGGGGGATGACTAAGAAAGTTGGGGCTCAGATTCTTTCCCCTAGCTCAGGGTAAGATTTGAAGTGTAGGGGACCCCAGTAAACTTTGAAGTGAATACAGGAGCAGTATACTCAGCCCTTAAGGCCCCATTGGGCCGTCTATCAAATAATAGGTCTGTAGTTCAAAGGGCTAACAGCAGTAAATATCGGGCTTAGATTTCTAAGAGGACCATGGACCTGGGGAAAGGAAAAATCCATCACTCCTTCCTAGTAATCCCAGAATGCCCGCACCCATTGATGGGCAGAGATCTGCTCACCAAGCTCTGGGCCAAAATAACTTTTAACCCTGAAGGCCCCCAAATGAAATTTCTAAATCCTTCAGTAAAAACTCCTATAGTCACGGCTTTAACTATATTAGTAGAAGATGAACGTCCACTCTTCACACCCCCCAAGACTGATCAAACAGGCAAGCTACCCCAGAAATGGATAACAGATTACCGAGATGCCTGGGCAAAAACTGCTGTGTTAGGCCTGGCCGTGAAACAACCTCCAATAACAGTGGATTTAAAAACCTCAGCCTCCCCAATCAATGTCAAATAATATCTTCTAAGCATAAAAAGCTAAAGATGGGATAAGGCCCTATATTCAGAAATATCTGGCCTTAGGGGTCCTAAGGCCCTGTCAATTGGCCTGGAACACTCCCCTGCTATTAGAAGAAAAAGCCAGGAACCAGGGACTATCACCCTGTTAAAGACCTAAGAGAGATCAACAACAGAGTGCAGGACAATTACCCCACGGTACCTAATCTGTTCAATCTGCTTTGCACTCTGAACCCTGAGCAGAAATGGTATACTGTTCTGGACTTAAAACAAGCTTTCTTTTGCTTGCTTCTGCATAAAGATAGTCAGTTGCTGTTTGCTTTTGGGTGGGTAGACCCAGAAACCGGAAAGTCTAGTCAACTAACTTGGACTAGACTCGCAGAGGGGTTCAAAAACTCCCCCACTCTCTTTGATGAAGCCCTTCACAGAGATCTCAACAATTTCAGAACTACACACCCCGAATTCACCCAGCTTCAATATGTGGATCACCTGCTACTGGCATCCAACACCAAGGAAAACTGAACTGGGACCCAAGCACTATTATCCGAGCTTGCTCAACTCGGGTATAGAGCTTCGGCCAAAATTGCCCAATTTGCCAGCAAGAAGTAATCTTCCTCGACTATTTCCTTAGGGGCGGTAAACGATGGCTCACTGAGCCCAGAAAACAAACCATTGAGCAGATACCAAGCCCATCTTACAGCAGACAACTAAGAGTTTCTTGGGATTGCTGGGTTTTGCAGGTTATGGATAAATGGGTTTGAGTCCTTAGCTGCTCCTTTATACCCGCTGTTAAAGGGAGATGCCCAATTCCAATGGACCCCTAAGTACCAGGAAGTTTTAGATAACATCTAAGGACACTGACATTGAACGCCTCAACTTTACTGAGCTCAGCCTGCAATTACAGAAAGCCCTACACTACGTTAAAAATGTACATCAACTCACTCACCTTGGTTCAAAGAAACTGCAGGCATTCCTGTAGGATTAAGAACAGAGTTTTCCACTAACTGACGCACAGCGAAAGGAAATAATTGAACTGGTAACAAAAGCCTGTCGGGTCAGTCAATTGTTTAATGCTTACCCTTCCAAGTTTCTTAGACGAAAGCACCTACGAGGAACCAGACCAGGACAATTCTGGGAAGTGGACATTACTGAAATTAAGCCAGCAAGGTATGGACTTAAATATCTCCTAGTCTTTGTGGATACATTCTCAGGATGGATTGAAGCCTTACACACACACACACACACACACACACACACACACACACACACAGAAAAAAAAAAAAAAACGGCGCAAATGGTTCTCAAGAAGATCCTGGAAGATATTTTTCCAAGATACGGTCTGTCTAAGATAATAGGGTCTAATAATGGACTTGTGTTCATGGCCCAGGTAAGTCAGGTGTGGATTAATTGTAAGTTACATTATGCTTATATACCCCAGAGCTCAGGAGAGGTAGAAAAAATAAATAGAACCATTAAACAGACCTTAACAAAATTAAGCTTAGAGACCGGCATAAAAGATTGGACTATGCTCCTGCCTTATGCACTGTTTCATGCGAGAAATACTCCCTCAGTTTCTTTGTGTAACCTCACCCCCTATGAAATTCTCTATGATGCCCATCATCCAATAAGGGACCTAATCCCCAACTCTAAGGCCTAACAATCCCTTCCACACCCCTTGCTTGACAGACTTAAAGCCATTGAAAGAACTCAGTGATAACTGTGGAAACAGCTGGCCACTGCCTACCAACCTGGGGATGAGGGGATTCCACATCAATATCAAGTAAGAGACTTCGTCAACATAAGACAACATCAGGTGTTATCCCTAGAACCCCGCTGGAAAGGAACATACCAGGTGCTACTTATAACACCTACAGGCATAAAAGTAGACAGAATCACTTTTTGGATCCATGCCTCTCATCTCAAGCCTTCGCTGTGTCCAGACTCTGGTTGGAAACTGGAAAAAACTGGTAACCATTTCAAATTGCGTATTCGCTATGTGGACAAGACTATAGACTCTCCCCTTGGCCACCAGTACTCCTAACCCTCATCAGCCTGTTCAGCAGTGAAGGCTGATCTGAAATCCTACTAGACAAGAAGTATGGTCTATCTCGCATACAGCCCCCTTAGGGACCTGGTGGCTATCTCTCCACCCAGACATTTTTCAGCTTGGTATAGGTCTTTCCTATTGAGATAACCCCAATGAAGAGGATCCCACTAAAGTTCCATTAAATCCCTTCCATACCATAGATAATTGAAACAAACATTATGGATGCATGGAAACGCGAGCCAGATTCAGGTTGGTTAACCTAGATTACTATATATGCCCGACGGACTATCAAAGCCACAAACAGCCATGGCTGTGTGGGGGGAAAGCCAACTTCTTGTGTAATTCATGGGGATGTGAGCATACCGGGGCTGCCTGGTGGAACCCAAACTCCTCATCAAATTCAGTACACAGCATTGGCCATATAACCAATTAGACAACCAAAATCTATGGCCCCCAGAGGGTTCTCTAGATCCTCAAATTCTGCGTGACATTTTTAACTTCGGCAAGTGCTCAAAAGGGGAAAATTCCCCTATGTGGAATCCTTTTCCCTCCTTCACTCACATCCTGTACTATGCTTCTCCAATAGTTCCTCACCCTCAGCCTTCTGCTCTAGACTCTCTGCTGTCACTCCCACCTCAGCAACCTGATTTCTTCCCTCCAATTACTACATCAAAAACCCAAACCTCCGCCAGTTCTCAGACCATTGCCCCCTTGCTGAGGTAGCAGGTACCGAGGTACACCTCCACTCACTCACTCCTCTCTTTTTCTGTCTGTGCCTGCACTAGGTCCCACCAAGTCCTCTAAGAAGCTAAACCAAAGCTCAAACCAGCTGAGAAGAGCCCTCAGACCCCTATCCAAGATGTAATAAAAATAGCCTTTAAAGTTGCTTTGTCATCACTGAAAACAGGTTAGTAAGAATTTAAAGTCCCTCACAGGCTTTTTGGAATACTCACTCCCATCTTCACCTCTGCTCTACCTGTTCTACTGCTCAAGTTTTGTTCTAGGAAAATCCCAAACCCCTTTTCCATTATTCTTTTACATCTCATCTTCCTCATTCTCAGATCCACGGAGCTGCTCTCAGCCTCGCCTTCCCCGTCTTCGCCCTCTGTACCAGGTCCATAGATATGTCTTAAATAACCTTCTCCAGAAGTCTTCACTGAGGCTTACATTAGGTCTTTCAGCAAAAGAGTCCCTCTGAAAGAGTTCAATGTAGATGAACTTCCACTTTTCGTGTTGCCCTGTTCTACTTGGCCACTCGCTGAAAAAATCACCACCCCTAAGCTTGACACCGCCTTACTAGATTTTCACAAAATATGTGAACAAGGCCTCTGGCCTTGAGCTGGGGATTCACAGAGATGGCTAGATTTCTAAGATAAAAAAGTTACCAATTGGGCTTCATGGTGACAGCTGGCAGGGAGAAAAAAAGAGACAAAAAAGCTCTCCCTTTCCAAGGTGTCTTTGAAAAGTTAACTTGCCCAGAACAGAGGAACAAAAACAAAAACAAAAACTGATTTCTGTGAATTTCTACAGACTGTGAACTTCTGAGCCACTTCCCTTACATGTTGGGTACAAATTCTAAAACTACCGAAACTTGGGCTTCAGGGGATTAATTGATTACAACAGAAGCAATGCCCTCTAAATCCGGATGCAACCAAATAAGACTGTTTTCCTGTGTTTGGTGCTATCTTAGGTCCCTTTCCTTGTCCGTCCCTACAACAGTATAATTCTATACACTTTAACATTATTTACGTTTTCATAAAATGGTCAATATATGTGATTAATTATGTAATGATGCAGATGTTTTCCAGAGTTCTCTATCATGACTTAGGTTCATTTAAAGATCAACTAGGGGGGCATACAACCCGGTTCCACTGGGAACCTGTATCCCTCACTTTAGCCATCCTATTAGAAATAATAGTTGCTGAAGGGGTGGGCTAGTCCATGAGACACAACAAAGACACAATTAGAAGCAGAAATATGCCAAAGTTTAAAGACATTAAAAACCGACATCACAGCTTTACAGGAATTTTAACCTCTCTCTTTCTGAAGTTGTTTTAAAAAGCAGGCGAGTGTTGGACCTCCTCTTTATGAGAGAAAGGTGCCTTTTTGCTTGCATTGAGGGAAGAATGTTGTTTTTATGCCGACAATACTGGAGTTGTAAAAGAATCTATGAGTAAATTAAGAAAACGACTTGAAGAGCGTCAAAGAGAGACAGAGGCCCCAAAAGGGAGCTTTGAGTCTTGGTTCACATAGTGACCTGATTAACTACGCTTTTATCTGCCATGGCCGGTCCATTAAAAATCCTCATATTATTGCTAACGTTAGGACCCTGTTTGCTCAACCGTGTAGTTTCCTTTCTAAACCAAATCGAACCTGTTATTAATCCTAACCATACACTGTTCTCTCAATCTAATTTTACAGAAGAGCAGGGACAGAATTGGTATTAAAATACAGAATTATAGAGGATCTTCCACCTGCTGAAAACCTCAAGGGTCCACGCAGAAATGATCCCTGGAGAAGATGTAGGCAAGTACGAAGGACCTGAGAGAGCAAAAGTCTTCCATGGCAAACACCCTGCTCAGGATGAAGGGATGTGTCTGAATCAGCCACTCTCTTCTTAATGTAGAGAAGGTGTACCAAAGCAGGCATGTGTTGAGAGCTGCTCCTGCATGCCTATGGTTGACATACCACTCTGACCTGTGAAAGTGTCACAGGAAGTAGGAGCAGCATCCTTCTCATGGTGACCTTGGAAGCAACTGTTAAGACAAAGTTGTTGCCAAGGCAGTGACCTCATTCAGTTCCAAAAGGAAGTGACCACACCTAACTTCCTTGGTGATGGAACTCTCTGAACTTGGAATCCAGGAAGCCAGGCACCCAGAGCCAGTCCCAGTCCCAGTCCCAGTGGTCAAACTTATTTTGATTTACCAAGGACAGACTCAGTCTTTCTTGGGACCTACTGATGTAAGGATGGCCAAATGCAAGGAAAGCTATGAAGAGGGGCCTTTCCTGAGAAAGCAGGCAGTGGCTCACCGCTGGCTCCTGACAACTTCACAGAGTTGGCCAAAAAGACCAGATCTGAGACAGAACAGGCTATTTCCAGGGAACATAGTAAGGCCCACCAGTCAGAGGACACTCCGGATAGTCACAGACCTACTTGGGGAAAGGAGCTGCCTTTGTTGTGTGGGTGTGGGTTTGTGGTTTTGTCTCATGTTCTGAGAATAGGTATGAAAGGCAGTTTGTTTTGTTTGGAGTGAACTGTTTCTTGTAAGTCGTTTGACAAGGCAAGAATTTCTATGTCTGTGTATCCCACTGTGTCCGTGGTTGTAGACATTAGAAAAGAGAATGCATCAATGAATATGTCCTGTCTAGTAGAAAGCTTCACAGCATTCATCCTGCCCTATTTATGAATGGACTGCAGCTTGCCTTATTGATGTGCAACACCTGCTATCTTCCTTAGTTCCTGTTTTATTCCTGAATTCTGGCCACTCTCCAGAATAGGTTCATGGTTTTCTGTTTAAGATATGTACAACCTCGAAGCTCTGTGACATGACCATGTACTGAAGGGAATGGTGAGCATCTCAGAAAACTCAGATATCAGTGTGACCAGGAAAGTCTCAGTGGAGAAACCCTGCTTGGGGCCTTTTGTTTACCTATTCTTCTGTTGCCCTGAATGTCAGGAAGGTCTTTTCCTCAGTCCACCACTTTTTGAAGCCTGAAGAAAACAGTTTTCAAATGGAAATGAATGGGCATTACCTGTGGCTCTTTGCTTAATTGCTTTGGAAAGGATGTGTCTGAATCAGCCTATTTACCCTGTGTGAGGCTGTGACTTAGATTCTCAGCTCCTGATGGATCTAAAGAAAGATCCCATGTTTACATCCAAAAACAAAATGGCCAAAAGAGCAGTCCTTGTGGATGAAGTCTCTCGCCTTCCTCTGTAACTTTCCTGACCTCCATCAAGTAAGATTAGGGATCCTTTGGGTCAAATGAGTTCTTCAAAGCCCTGCAGAGGCTAGCCCATATTTGCTTGGGTTTTCTCAAGACTCCAATTCACATAAAGAATCCAAACCCCACAGTCATTTGGCCTCAAATTGAAGAAGCGGAGCAGTATTAACGGGAGGCCTACTTAATCTCTCCTGGTTCACAAGAAGGGTGTCCAGGCCACCCTGAATTTAGGCAAATTAGGTGTAAGAGAGCTTATTTTGGACACGGTCTTGGGGTGTGCCCCTCATGGAAAACTCCAGCCATAGGTTATTGTGAGTGTCTATATGGAAGAAGATGAGCGCCACGTTGGAGTGTTTTGGTTTAAATTGTGGTCATTTGGGTGGCGGTTGGAAGAGATGACTTGGTCCACATGTTCTTGAACTCTAGTGTGATTCCCTTAGAGTCTGAGTTCTGGAACTGACCTCAGAGAAGTATTGCCATAAATAGTGTTGAGATTTTAGGAAGCCAGGCATGAGCGTTGCCCTTGGAAACTGAGTTCTAGGCCCAGGGTGGCTTTCCACAGAGCACTGAGCCTCTCAGCCAGGATACCACAAATTTTATTCTGAAAGACTTGGCACCCATAGTTGAGAGTCAAAACTCATATGGACCTCACATTGTAGACCTAAATGGGCATAACATCATATGATCTTTTGGCCACTCTTTGGGAAGCCTTACCTGTGAGTGTTCTCCAGAGATTTCATTGAAATGAGCTTCCTAACCATTTAATGGTTCCTGAAAGAATTGAAACTCACAGTGCCTCCAACTTCATCCTTGAAAAATGGCTAGATAAATACCATGAAATTTTTGAATTTCCCATCACCAGGTGGACTGGAAAACCTTTTGATGTCCTGTTGCTGATCATGAATATACCAGACAGTGCCTTGATTGACTGGGTTTCATGTAAATGGTGTAGAACAGAGATGCCAGTAAGTTGGACTCTGTTGAGTAGTAGGTTAGAGCAGTGGTGGGCAGGTATGTGATAAAACATCTGTGGTGGGGCCATGTGTATCTTCCATTGGTTTCAAATGCCTTGTGACTGACATGGTGCAGCCAGCAGAACCTTCCATGTAAAGGCAAGTTGTTATTTGGAGAGGTTTCAGGACATTGTTCAGAATCAGGGTGCTATGGTCAAGGGGGCAAGATATGTAGGATAGGATCCTAGTTCTTGGATCCTCCTGCAAAACCTGACCAACCATACATGACAGAACTTCCTCTTGCACTGTGACCCAGTTGAACTCTTTGTATTTCGTGAAGCAAATACCAAACACCCAGTGCAGCAGGAAGAAACACCACGAAAATGGAAGATGACCATATGGCTTCACAGTGCACACTGGCACACATTTATTCCCCAGTGGCCACAGTTTACCTAAAAAGAGAATTCAGCACTGCTGCCTCATGTACATTGGGAAATAAGAAACCATGTCCTCCAGGTCTCATTGATCCAGACCAAGCTTTTATGGTCTCCCTAGAAAGGAAGCTAAAGCTCCTGACAACAACATATTTTTCAAGTGCCCAAACTCACAGGCAGTTTCTCTACAAATCTCTAGGCCAGCAGACCTCCATGTTTGTGGAGTTTTTACCCTGTCCCATACTTTTGGAAACTACTCTACCACTTCAAAAGTTGTGAGCTCCTGAGCATATTGCATTCCACAAATTTATTCACAGATTTTCTAAATCTTCTCCTCTAATTGTGTCTTACTTGGGGTGAAGGAATTGTCAAGGCATTGTTCTGGATGAGAGTGGGAATAATTTTGTGTAGCACATATTTACATACACATTGGATTCATTGTTCAATTTTCCATTCGAAATGCTGAATCTTTGACACTAACCCATACCCTACTAGACTCTGACTACTAATTCTAATATGATGGAGAAAAGTAACCCAAACAGAATAGAAATACTAGCACTTCAGAGGAGGCATGGTGGATAGTTGGTTTGCCTTTTGCATGATATAGGGTAGGAGTTATAAATCTTGTCAATTTTTTGTTGAAATAGTTCTGCATGTGTTTTTAAAGTTAACACATATGTGAATTCCTGTCTCCATTTTTCTGTAGCCTATTCAGCACATGTATTTTTATATGCACATATAATATCCTACCTGGTATCACACGTATATTCTTGAGAGGTGGCTAACTTGGCAGATACAAAGTGTGAGAAGAGATCACTCCTCATTAATGCTTTTGGAACTGAAAATTCAGACTATGAGTGAGCTTCTTAGTTGAAAAACATTATACATAAATCCATGTTCAGTAAAATTAATATTTTGGATCTGTGGATGATATATATTTCACAATGAATTTTAATTGGCATATATATTGCTACTATTTAATGTCTCTGTGTGTGTTTTGTGTGTGTGTGTGTGTGTATATATATATATATATATATATATATATATATATATATATACTCTCTAGATTTTTCAAAATATAAAATATATGTGTCCTATTATACACTCCCTAAATTCATTCTTGTTCATGTATGTGGTTTTATATTAAACTTTTCATAAGATTATTTTAAAAATATTCATCCACCTGAAATACATATTTGTTTTCTAGTACTAAAAAGTTACTTCAATGAATGGTGCAAACAAATCCTTATATTTTTACAGTAGCTGACCCACTTCAACATCAATGCAAGTAGATTCCTATGGAACATGATGTGTATTTTGACGTTCATTTTTATTAAACACTGGTACATTACTATTTCTGCAGTTTTTATACATTATAGAATATACATTTCATCCACAAGTTCACAAATTTAAAGAAATTTGTAACATATTCAATCACTTCCTGCTTCAGAACATATGTATTCCTCCTTGTTTTTGAGTGGTCATTTCATGAGATTTCTTTCCAAACACATTATTTTCGATTTCCATAATCAAATTTGAAGCAAAATTCACACACTCTTGGTGATAAACCACAACCGTAATATTACCATTAGATGTATTACTGGTTGGAATGAATGTATGTATATCAATATATGATTCCTCTGTATTTTCAGATATCAATTCAATCCATTATTTAAAGTTGGAACAAGTTATATTATTTATTCGCAGTATGGTCTATTCATGCATTATCTCTATATTCATACATACATGGTACACCTATATGTACCCCCAATACTAATTTATACCCCTTCAAAATATTGCTCCAAGAAATGGTGCAAGAAATACTCATGTCACCTGATCTACATATACGTTTTATCACAGTAATATTCTGGCCACAAAATGCAAAGTCACACTTACGATTGTACCAAAGCGTAAATGGAATGTGAGTATGGATTATGAAAATAACCCATGTCCAGGTAGCCTAATGCTCTCAAATGTCAATCCTATTGGTGACTACATATTTGTTACTTCCTAAGATTATGTATTCAATCTCAAGCCTGTTGAAAATGTCTTTTGCTATCACTCACTTTATACTTTGCCTGATTTCCTAATGTCTCTATTGATATCTGCTTTCCTACATATTTTCCCCAGTTCATCACTGTGACTGACTCTTCACATATGCTGACATTTACATTTTCTGTCTACCTGAAAACCTATTGCTAAAGAACTATTTGTCCAAATGCTATACTCACACTTTTTTATAATCCTACCAACTATCTTCCTAATCCTACCGACTCTCCCTCTTTGAATGGTTGTTCTCCTCAACATTCAATCATCCAAGGTATCAGATCTTATGCCATTGTGTATAGATTTATCTGAGACATCTGTGCAGAACATAATTAAAAGCTAAGTATCCCAATCAAGGACCCAATGCCCTTCTGGGCTTCAAATGTTACCGAGATTTCTGTTTTCATTCATATATTTCACCTATATAATCTTATAAATATTGCAGGTTCCCAATACCATTATTCATCCAGCAGAATGATCCTAACCCAAATCAAACATGTTATTAACTGTAACCAAACACTGTTCCCTCAATTTAACTTTACAGAAGAGCAGGGACAGAGTTGGTCCTACAATACAGGAATGTAGGAGATCTTCAACTTCCGGAGAACTTCAAAGGTCCATGCAGAAATGATCCCTAAAGAAGATGTAGGCAGCTATGATGGACCTGAGAGTGCGAAAGTCATCTTTCATGACAAAAAAAAACAAACAGGTCAGGATGAAGGGGTGTGTCTGAAGCAGTCTCTCTCTTGTTAATGTAGAGAAGATGGACCAAACCAGGCTTGTGTGGAGAGCTGTTCCCGGGTGCCTATGGTAGATATTCCATTCTAACTTGTGAAAGTGTCATAGGAAGTAGGGGCAGGATCCATCTCATGGACCCTTGGAAGCAACTGTTAGGACAAAGTGGTTGCCAAGGCAGTGACCTCATTCAGTTCTAGACGAAGTGACCCATGTCACTTTCTTGTTGATGGTACACTCTGAACTTGGAATCCAGGAAGCCAGGCACCCTGAAGCAGTCCCAGTCTAAGTCCCAGTGGTCTCAAATTTTTGTATTTAAGAAGGATAGAGTAAGTCTTTCTTGGCAACTACTAAATTGAAGATGGACAAATGTCAGGAAAGCTCCGAATAGGGGCTTTACCTGAGAAAACAGGCAGTGGCTCACCGCTGGCTCCTGATAACTTCACAGTTTTGGCCAAGAAGACCAGATCTGACATAGGACAGCCCATTTCGGGGAAACATAGTATGGCCCACCAGTCAGAGGACGCTCCGGATAGTCACAGACCTATTTGGGGAAAGAAGGTGCCTTTGTGGGTGTGTGTGTGTGTGTTTGTGTGTTTGTGATTTTTGTCTCAAGTTTTGAGAAAATGTAGGAAAGTCGGTTTGTTTGGTTTGGAGTGAACTGTTTCTAGTAAGTCCTTTGAGAAGGTGAGTGTTTCTATGTCTGGGTATCCCACTGTATTTGTGGTTGTAGACAATAGAAAAGAGAATGCATCAATAGATGTGTCCTGTCTAGTAGAATTCTTCGGAGAATTCATCCTGTCCAATTTATGAATGGACTGCAGGTTACCTTATGGATGGGCAACACCTATTACCTTCCTACATTCCTGATATCTTCCTGAATCTGGTCACTCTCCCATAGGCTCATGGTTTTGTGTTCAAGATATGTATCTCCTCCACAATCTGGGACATGGCCATGTACTGGATAGCTGAAGAGAATGGTGAATATCTCAGAAAACTCAGATATCAGTGTGACCAGGAAAGTCTCAGTGGAGAAAATCTGCTTTGGTATTTTGCTTACCTATTGTTCTGTTGCCCTGAATGAAAGGAAGGACTTTGCCTAAAGCCACACATTTCCAAAGCCTGAAAAAAACAGTTTTCAAATGGAAATAAATGGGCATCACCTGTGGCTCCTGGCTTAATTGCTTTGCAAAGGGATATGTCTGAATCAGCCTCTTAGTGCAGTGTGAGATTATCGCTTAGATTCTCAGCACCTGATGGATCTAAAGAAAGATCCCATGTGTGCATCCAAATCCAAAATGGCCAAAAGAGAAGTCATTGTGATGAAGTCTCTTGCCTTCCTCTGTAAGGTTCCTGATCTCCATCAAGTGATAACAGGGATCTTTGGGTCAACTGAGTTCTTCAAGCCATGCAGAGGCTAGCCCATAGGTGCTTGGGTTTTCTCATGACTGCAAATCACATAAAGAAACTATACCCGACAGTCTGTATGCCTCAAATTGGAAAAGCAGAACAGTATTAATGGCAGACCTCTTTGATCAGTCCTGGTTCACAGGAACGTTGTCCAGGAAACACTGACTTTAGACAAATGAAGGGCAAGGGAACTTATTTTGACTTTGTCTTGGGCTGTGTGCCTCATAAAAACTTCCAGCCAAGGTTATGATGAGTGTCTATATGGAAGAAAATGAGGGCCATGTGGGAGTGTTTTGGTTTTAATTCTGGTCATTGGTGTGGCGGTTGGAAGAGATGACTGGGTCAACTGGGCTTGAACTCTGGTGTGTTTCCACTTAGAGACTGAGATCTGAAACTGATCTCAGAGAAGAATTGCCATGAATTGTGTTGGGATTTTAGGAGGCCATGCATGAGAGTCGCCCTTGGAACCTGAGATCTAGGTCCAGGGTGGCTTTCCACAAAGAACTGGGAATCTCAGCCTGGATATCACATGATTTTATTCTGAAAGACTTGGCAGCGATAGTTGAGAGTCAAAAGACATAGGACCTCACATTGTAGATCTCAATGGTCCTGGCTTCAAGTGACCTTTTGTCCACTCTTTGGAAAGCCTTGCCTGTGAGAGTTCTCTAGAATTTTCTTTGAAATGAACTTTCTCAACATTTAATGGTTCCTGAATAATTGTGCATCCAAAGTCATCCTTGAAAAATGGCTAGATAAATACCACGAAATTTTTGAATTTTCCATGACCAGGTGGAACTGCAGAAACTTTCGATGTCCTGTTGCTTACCATGAGTGTACCAGACAGTGCCTTGATTGACAGGGTTTCATGAAAATTGTTTAGAACAGAGATGCCAGTATTTTGGAGCCTGCTGAGTAGTGGGCCTAGAGCAGTGGTGGACAGGTGTGTGATAAAACATCATGGTGGGGCCATTTGGATCTGCCATTGGCTTCCAAATGGCTTGTAACTGACAGAGTGCAGACATCAGACCCTTATATGTAAAGGCATCTTGTTATATGGCGTAGTTTCAGGGCAATGTTCAGAATCAGGTTGCTATGGACAAGGGGGCAATCTTTGAGAGATAGAAGCCTGGTTGGTGAATTTTCTTGCAGACCCTGAGCCACCACACGTGACAGAAATACCTCAAGCACTGTTTCCCAGTTGAACTACTTGTATTTTGTGAAGCATGAACCAAACTCCAAGTGCAGCAGCAAGAAACACCACGAAAAGTGGAGGATGACCAAATTGTTTCACAGTCCACACAGGGAGACACAGTTTACCTACAAAGAGAGAATTGAGCACTGCTGCCTCGTGTTCATTGGAAAATAGGAAACGATGTCCTCCAGGTCACATAGATGAAGACCCAGCTTTGAGGGTCTCACTACAAAGAAAGCTTAACTCCTGACAACAACATATATTTCAGTGCCCAACTTCACTGGCAGTTTCTCAAAAAGTTTTAGGCAAGCAGAGCTTCATGTTTGTGGAGTGTGTACCCTGTCCTTACTTTTGGAAACTCCTATACCACCTCCAAGTTTGTGCACTCCTGAGCATTTTCGATTCCAGAAATATAATCACAGATTTTGTAACTCTTCTACTCTAATTGTGTCTTCCTTGGGGCGAAGGTAATGACAAGGTATTGTTCTGGATGAGAGTTGGAAGATTAATTTTCCTTTTTTCCATTTGAAATTCTGAATCCCTGACACTAACCCATATTCTACTAGACTCTGACTACTAATCCTAATATGATGGAAGAAAGTAACCCAAACAGTACATAAATACTTGCAGTTCAGAGTTGGACTTGCCTTTTGCATGATAAAGGGTAGGTGTTATAAATCTATTCAATATTTAATTGAAATAGTTCTCAATGTGTTTTAAAGTTAACAAATATGTGAATTACGGTCTCCCATTCTCTGGAGCCTATTCAGCACATGTATTTTTATATGCACAAATAGAATCCTACAAGGTATCACACGTACATCCTTGTAAGATATATGACTTAGCAGATACAAACTGTGAGAAGTGATCACTCCTCCTAAACGCTGTTGGAAACTGAAAATTCAACCTATGGGTGAGCTTCCAGTGGAACAACATTATACATAAACCCATGTTCAGTAAAATGAATGTTTTGCATCTTTATGATATATATTTCATGATGAATTTTGATTGGCATATATATTGCTACTTTTTAATGTCTGTGTTTGTGTGTGTGTGTGTGTGTGTGTGTGTGTGTATATATATATATATATATATATATATATATATATATATAATCTCCATATTTTTAAAAATATGAAATATATGTGTCTTATATACACTCCCTAAATTCATTCATGTTCATGTATGTGGATTAATAATCAACTTTTCACAAGATTATTCTTAGAAATATTCATCCACCCGAAATACATATTTGTTTCCTAGTACTGAAAACTAACTTCAGTAAAAGGTGCATACAAATCCTAATATGTGTACATTAACTGACCCAGTTTAACATTAATGCATGTAGGTTCCTATGGGACATGATGTGTATTTTGACGTTAATTTTTATTCCACACTGGTACATTACTATTTCATCAGTTTATGCACATCATAGTATATATATTTTATTCACTAGTTAGCAAATTTATAGGCATTTGTTTCACTTTCAATCACTTCCTGCTCCAGAACACATGGTATTCCTCTATGTCTCTTGACTGGTCTATTCATGAGACTTTTTCCAAATATATTATTTTCTATTTCCATAATCAATTTTGAACCAAAACTCACACACCCTTCATGATAAACCGTAACCCTAAGATGATCGTTAGATATATAACTGGTTGGAATGAATGATTGCATATCAATATAAAATTTCTTATAAATTTTCAGATATTTATTCAATTCATTATTTAAAAGTGGATCCAGTTATATTATTTATTCACAGTATGGTCTATTCATGCATTATGTCTATATTCATAGAAACAGGGTACACCTATTTGTACCCCCTACTAATTTGTAAGTCTTCAAAATATTGCTCC